>NC_051063.1:79220657-79465790 GCF_004664715.2 Peromyscus leucopus | reverse complement strand
TAAAAGCTTGAGATAATCGCAAATGACCACAACACACAGCCACGGTTCACTTTGCAGCTTGAAAAGGCCACACCACCCCTAGGCTTCATCCTCTTCTGAGGGCCTTCCTCTCTCTTCTCCATGATCCATTCCAGCCAGCTGAATGTGAACCCCGCCTCTCTAACCAAATGCTCTATTCCATTGGATGTCAGACCACAACATAGACAAAATTCCCGTAACATTGAACAGCACAGAAAACATCACATGGGAAATGAATGGGATACTTTACAGACATCTTTAACAGGGTTTTACAAAGGGTTAAGTCACTAACTAGCTCAACTGACCCAAACAATGACCATCAATGTTTATCAACCAATATCCATAAATGCTGCTTTCACAACTTTTAAGGTAGATTTTAGAAAGTTGCTTTCAACTTCTGTAATTGCTGCCTTTAGCAAATAATTCAATTGCATTGTCTGGTTCAACAGCATGAAAGAGTACATTACTTAAGATTATAGCTATGCATTAGCTTAGGTTGTAAAAGTTGATTTCATGGGAAACCCAACACAAGTAACACTGTTCTCTTAAAGGTAGGTTAACAAACTGCACAAGAGCATGGCTGTCTTGAGCCTTGACTTCAAGGTGTGTTATTAACTTTAGCTGTGAGGTCCAGAAAAGTTCCAGTTATTTAGACTATAAGAGATATTTTCATAATATTGTATCATCAAAACCTGGACCTCAGAAATCTATAATGAATTGTTTTTAAAATGATTCACTGAATCATTTTGGATGGATGTCTGTTGAGTAATATAAGGATAGTGACTGTTTAAAGGGCCAAGCAGGTTCTGGGAAGGCTGGGGAAGCAGCCATGAGATTACTGAGGCCAGCATGCCACCCACTGTGAGGTTTCTTCACACTGCCTACAGAAGGCCCTGTGGGAAACTTGTGTTTAACGTCAATCAGTAGACCTGTCAGAAGCCACTTCAAGTAGCCACCAAGGCAGTCTGACAGCCATTATGGGGCTGAAACTCCCACCTCTGGAAGACTGTCTTTTAACGTCGGCTGTATCAGACATTCACTGATGAACTCTGCATTAGAACAAACAACAGTTCTAAGGTGGGGCTCAGTGAGGGGACACACTCCCTGCCAGCCATGACAGCTTGAGCTCAGTTCCCGGACTCACATGGCGAAAGGAGAAAAACCAGTCCTGAAGTTATCCTCTCATCTCCACACATACACATGGTACAAGCTCACCATAGCATGTGTATGCACATACCCACAAATCAGTGCGTGGCATTTAAATTGCTTTTAATTACTAAGGCTAGCTCATGTGTCTGAGAGAGGATGATTTACTACAGCCAGTGTGAGGCCCTCTCCCAGAATGCTCTTTCATGTAGTCTGCAACTTGAGGTCCTTATCTTCAAGGCCATTGGAAGAAGCAGTATATAAATGTTAGGTTTCTGAGCCAGCATAAAGAGTACAAGGCAGAGAGAGCCCAGCATCTGACATCAACAGATGGGAGTATTTATTTCAAACAGTGAAGGACAGACATTCTTCCGTGGGAAAGAGAAAAGCTGGTTGGAACCCTTTATAGGGGTGGGGTGCTGGGCTTAGGAATGAGGAAATTGTTGCAGCTATAAGGACTACATGTGGGTCTGCAGTCCCTGTTTCCTGGAATTCTCTGTTTCAAGCAAGATAGATTATCTTGGGAGACAGGCTACATTCCTGTCTGGGCTGTGCTGACTGTTCTTGGTTATCAGCTAGACTACATCTGGAATTAATTCAACCCCAAGTGACTGGGTACACTTCTGAGGGATTTTTCTTAAATTAAAGCATTTGAAGTGGAAAGACCCACCCTTAATCTGGGCCACACCTTCTGGTGTCGGTCCAAATAAAGGGCATGGAAGAAGGAAGCTTTTGCTCTTTGCCTGCTTGCCCTCACTTTAATGGTGAGTCCATTCCTTCACTGGCATTTCAGTGTATACTGAAGACCAGCTGAGACATCCAGCCTCATGGACTGAACAATTACAGATTCTCAGACCTTCCATGGGCAGACAGTCATTGTTGAACTAGTTGGATCACAGCATGTAAGCCACTCTAATAAATCAATAAATCACACACACACACACACACACACACGCACATTTTATCAGTTCCGTTCCTTTAGAGCAGCAGTTCTCAACCTGTGGGTTACAACTGCTTTGGGGGTCAAACAACCCTTTCTCAGGGGTCTATCCTGCATATCAGATAGTAACATTACAGTTCATAACAGTAGCAAAATTACAGTTATGAAGTAGCACAAAATAATTTCATGGTTGGGGTCGCCCCAACATGAGGAACTGTATTAAGGGGTTTCAGCATTAGGAAGGTTGAGAACCACTGCCCTAGAGACCCTAACGAATGCATGGGCTGACATAACAGCTAAGCGGGGTTTAATCCTGTAGAAATCCTGTTTTACAGCCAAGGCATTCCATCGTTCTAAACCCTGAAGTGGGGTACAGGGACATCCTCTCTTAACTGCTTCATGCTGAGGAGAGGGTCATTGTAAGGGGGAGGGAGAAAAAGTGGGGGTTTTGAGATGTAACTCTGTTTCTTGAGCCCATATATTGGCTCTTTGGCTCATCTGGTCACAGGACTCTGAGATAGTCTGGGCAGGAAGAGTTGAGTGATGGTGAGGAGGTAAGGTCTTCTACTCTTTGCTGCAACAGATTAGAGAGGAATTTTACAACAAAAGGACAGAAGATTAGAGCCAGAACTGTCATGATGAGGGGCCCAATACACAGGGTTTTCCATGTTTCCCACGTGCCCCAGAAGCCTTTCCAGCTTGATGTGGGCATCTGGCTCATGAGTCTATTCTTTCTTCTAGCTGTCTGGCATTCTCCCTTAGACACCTGATAAATTCATGTAGAAGCAACATTCCTCACCTAACATAGCACCATAGCACTGATTCCCCCTTTCTCTGCCATAATGAGATCAGACCTCAGTCTGTTTTGTGGTACCATGGCTGCTGGGTCCAACTAAGTTTGGAGTTTTTCAATGCTGTCTTGTACCAGTGTCAGATCAGCCATGATTTGTTGAGCAAGTTAGCTGTGTTGTACTTGTGGGGTCCAATGGTCATTCCTCACAGGCCCACAGCCCTTGCCATAGTTACTCCCGATAGGAATGGAAGTAATATGCCATCCCTTTTGGTTTAGATAGGGGTGGGCTGGTAATTAATTTTATTCCCAGGGATGACTGTAAGATCAGAAGCTAAGTATACAATTTAGCACATGGGGTGATTGAGGGGTAGCTAGAGAAGAAGCCTTGGGGCCTGTAAGATGGGTGTCATCAGGGGCTTTTGAGTTGCAGATTAGCCTAGTGCAGTTGAGATGGGGATCCACACAGTTAGCTGTACCCACAGTTTGTACTCGCGAGGCCCAAAGACAGGGCTTGGACATGAAGTCATTGGTTAACAGGATTTTGGTTAAGCTATGTCCAACTATGTAATTTGCCTTATCCTCAGGCAGATCCAACAGTCTTTTTCAAGATGAATTTTAGAGAGCATTTTCATGGCTACAGTTTATGATGGCAAGCATTTTAAGGAAGGGAACCTTGGGATCAAGGCGTTTGTTGGGGTTTGACTAGCTTGGTTTTTCTGAGGGGAGAGAGAGCAAGACTCCCCATGGATCCAAGGTGTGGATGGAGACAAAGATGTCCATAGCCTTCACCTCCAGGTGGAGAGTGGCCTTTGGAGAGGATTCTTTGCCATTAGCTAGTCATCTGTGATGGTTTGAATAAGACTGGCCCTCATAGGCTCATGTATTTGAATGCTTAGGGAGTGGCATTAGGAGGTGTGTCCTTGTTGGAGTAGGTGTGGCTTTGTTAGAGGAAGTGTGTCACTGGGGGTGGGCTTTGAGGTTTCAAATGTCCCAGCCAGGCCCAGTGCTTCCTGCTGCCTGTGGATCCCCAAAGGCCACACCTCCTAATGCTACTTCTTAAGCATTCAAATATATGAGTCTATGGGGGCCAATCTTATTCAGACCAGCACAGATGGTCAATATCTCTCCAGCACCATATGTGCCTTCTCACCACCATGCTTCCCACCATGACGACAATGGACTAAACCTCTGAAACAGTAAGCCATCCCCAATTAAATGGTGTTTGTTTGTTTGTTTGTTGTAAGAATTGCTATGGTCACAGCTATAGAAACCCTAACTAAGACACCATCTGAGGCCAAAATTTTGTTTCTCCAGTGTGATGGTGCTTCTTGGTTGTCAGCTTGACTACATCTGGAATTAACTAAAACCGCAAAATGGAGGGCACACCTGTGAAGGATTTCTGCTTAATTTGAAGATGGAAGATCTACTTGTAATCTGAATCTTTGAGGTAGGAAGACTCACCTTTAATCCAGATCTAATCTTTGCCACACCTTCTGTTGGAAGCCTAATAAGACATGGAAGAAGCAAGCTTTTGCCCTTGTCTGCTTTGCCTTGCCTTACTAGCAAGTCCATTTTTTCACTGGCATTAGAGCCTACTTCTTTGGGATTCTTGCATATACAAAAGACCAGTTGAGTCATCTAGCCTTGTAGATTGAACAACTACTGGATTCTTGGATTTTCTGTTCATAGCCGGCCAATGTTGAACTATCTGGACCACAGCCTGTAAGTCATTCTAATAAATCCCCTTTCTCCTCTCCCCACTTCTAAAAAAGACAGCCATTGTTGAACTAGCTGGACAGCCTGTAAGTCACTCTAATAAACCCCATATATATTCACTCTACCTGTTCTTTTCCTCCTGAAAAACCCAACTAGTACAGATTGGAAGAGAGTAAGTGTTAGGGTCAGTTCCAGGTGGCCATTCTGGGGCACAAGGGAGCCTAGCTAGTTTTAGTGTCATGGGTCCAGTTGGGCCTATTCTGTATAAGTAGGCAGGTCTTTTAAGACAGGAGGGATGTGTCCAAGATGGGAAGTTTTCTAGTTCAGTGGCTGTCGGGGTCAGGAGAATAATTTTGTGGGGTCCTGTCCATTTGGGGCCCAGGATGGGGTGGTATGCCTCTGCCAGGTAAAACAGGTAAGTCCTCCAGTATCTGGAAGGCTGTGTCTCTCAGTGGGGACAGGGGCTGGGGAGAGGAGGCGAGTTCATTGCCATAGCCATTGACCAAGATGCTACCTGTGGGAGCAAAGAAGTGTCTGAAGAATAAATGCCCAGGGGCGGGGAGAATAGGTCTACCATACAGGACCTCGAAGGGATTGAGGTGTGTGAGATTGGGGGGAGAGAGCAGGTTCTCAAAAGGTCTAGAGGAAGAAGCTTTTCCTAGCCTTGATTTTAGTTCTATGGAGAATTTGGTCACTTTCCCTAAGGGTGAAGTTAGACTAGGGGTTCCCAACCTGTGGGTCGTGACTCCTTTGGGGGTCACATCAGATATCCTGTATATCAGGTATTTATATACGATTCAGAACAGCAAAAAAAAAAAAACAAAACTCGGCATTGGGTGATAAATCAAGTGACTTCTGGACCATTGTCCAACTGAATGGAAGTTGAGAGGCCAAAGCAGGGAATGATTTCAGAGATGGAGCTAGGTGATGGTTGAGGCTGTTTTGTTGGAGGTAGGAAAAGCCTCCACCCATCCCTGAAGTGTCAGTTAGAACTGGAAGCATATGTGTGAAATCAGTTTCTCAGCCTCCAGAACCAAATTACCCAGTCTGTGGAACTCAGCTTGAGCAACAGAAATCCCCTTGTTGGGCATAATAGGACCCTGGGTGCCCCCTGAAGTTAAGATGGAGTGTGAGTTAGATGCAACACTGCATGGTAAATTCAGTGGCTCAAACAATGCACACTTAGGACTGTTTTTCTGAGCTGGGTGTGTGTGCACGGCTTGGCCAGGTCCTCTGTGTCAGAATCCCTTACAAGGCTCTGTTCTGGGCTGAGCTCTCATGCAATGACTCAGCTGGACAGGGACCAGTGCCCCCCAGGTTCTGCTGTCAGAGCTCCACATGGGCTGGGCAGCTACTGGACATGGAGCCTTTTGCTCCGTGCTCTCTGTTAGTCATAGGCTCTCTTCATCTCTTTGCCTGTGGCCTTTCCAGCATGGTGGCATGGACCAACACATACTAGCTGACTGCTCAGTAGAGAGTCACTAAGGATGCCAGCTCCAGGCTCGTGTGTCTGTCACTTTCCAGTACCACTGGTTTCTTTTTATCTTGCTGCTGAAGTATGCTACCATAAGCACTGGCTGTAAACAGCAGGCTTGTGGGCTGGGATCTGACCGGTCTTGCTGGGCTGAAATCAACAGCTCAGCAGGGCAGCCTTTCTTTCCAAAGGCCCCAGGAAAGAATCAATTTCTTTGATTTTTCTCAGCTTCTGGAAGTTGCTCTGAATTCCTCTCAGCTTGTGGCCCATTAACTAGTCACCAAAGCCAGCCACTTCACCTTTCCTTGACCATTCTTCTGAAGTCACATGGCCTTCCAACTCTGACTCTAGCCCAAAACAGTCCTTTTAATGTAATACATGAGCCCATCCAGATAATCCAGGATAATCTTCCATCTCAGGTCCCATTCTCAGTCACACCTGCAGAGTCCTATTTGCCCTATTAGGTGACATAATCACCATTTAAAGGTAGGATATGAACATCTGTAGGGGCTGTTATCTGTCCGTCAGTGCAGACTCACTTGCAAGAATTACCAGCAGTGGTCTGCTAACCAGCTAAGTGTGCTTATCTTTTGCTCAGGCCATTCCTGTGTGGATGGTCCAGGCTTACGGGCCTTCCCACAACCCCTTTTCCATGTGGCAGCTTCCTGCTACCTGAGACTTTTATTACCTGGAGCCTGAGAGCACTCCACTTCCACCCTCTAGGGTACCTGTGGGAGGTGACTGTGGCCAGACATCAGTCACTGCATGTATTCCTGTAACCCTTGCTTCCGTCACAGTAAGTTACATGGGAAGCTTGTCCGAGAGAGCCAAAGAGAAGTTAGAGGGTATCTTTTCTGCCTGTCGGTAGGGGCACAGGCCTTTAATTCCAGCACTCCTGAGGCAGGGGCAGGTAGATCTCTGAATTCAGAGATCTGGCCAGCCTGGTCTACACAGTGAGTTCCACAACAGCCAGGACTACACAGACAGACACTGTCTCAAAAGGATATCTTTTCCTTTTCATTCTTTTCTTTTACCCCATGCCAGGGATGAAACCCAGGGATAAAACTCCAATACACAAAGAGCAGGAGTTGGCAGACTACATTTGGCACCCTCGATTTTTATAAATAAAGCTTCATTGGAACATAGCCACCCCTAATTGTTTATTCTGGTTCATGAATGGCATAGTGGTGGCAACTCTGGCTGTGTGGACAAAAAAGCCTAATGTTTCATATTTGACCATCTACATTCTCTGCCAAAATCATGATGGTCCCCATCACTCAACATCATCGGAGGCAGAGGATGTCCTGCTCTATCTAGGGTTGCTGTAACAGACTGACACATGTTGGGGGATGCATAAAGAGAAGAAGTTTCCTTGGCTCACAATGCTGATGGCTACAGAGTCCCAACAGCTTGGTACAGACATTTGATGCGGGCCACCGGCCACCAAGCTGTATCACCACGTCAGGCAGAGAAGTGGAAGGGGGCACACACATGTGTAAGGAGGCCAAATGAAGGTGACGTCACTTTACAACAACCACCCTTGTAGGAACTAGCCCATTCGGGTATTGATCCTCTCCCGCAGTGGTGCCCTCAGTGACCTAATTAGCTCCTTCTGGGCCCCATCTCTTAAATGTCCCCCTTCTGAGGACCAAACTCCAAGCCCATGAAAGTTTAGGGATAAGTCACATCTAACCCATAGCAGATGACACAGCTGTTAGGATAGTTCTGAGGACATAGAGGGGACAGATAGAGAGCCGTGTTGTCCGTGAGCTGCAGGTCCTGTTAGTGTTAGAATAGCAACACCCAGGCTAAGCCACCAAACTGCCAGTGCTGAGCATTTTCTTTCTGCTCAGGTTTTCGTGTCGTTAGCTTTCTGTCTCTGTAACACATACCCAGGATAAATTAAAAAGAAGAAAGGTTTGTGTTGGCTTGTGGTTTTAGAGGTTTCAGTCCAGGGCTGCATGGCCCTGTTGCTTTGGACCTGTGGCAGCTCAGTCCATCACTGTGGGAGGATGCTTCTTTGCTTTATGGTGACCACGAAACAAGGCTGGGGCCTTAATGCGTCCAACTTTACAGGCACATCTCCATGACCGTAGTTTCTCCCCTAGGTTCCAGCTCTTAAAAGGCTACACCCCTCCCAGTAGTGCGGCAGGCTGGGGACCAAGTCTTCCCCACACAGGCTTTGGGGACACTTAAACAGTACTTCCTTCTGCACCTATATTGAGACTTAGCTTTAGGCTCTGGGGAAACCCAAATGGGATGTGCCACAGCCCAGCCTTGAGAGGCAAACCACACGAACGTGCCTGTAGATGTAGCCTGTGACAAGTGTTGTAAGAAGAGCCCTCCTGTGGAACCTCAGACTTCACATCGATCATTTAGGATGGGCCTGAAAGACTGGGCAGGAGTCCATCAGGCAGAGGAGGCATGGTGGAGTCATTCCAGATGAGGACAGCGCACATCCCTGAATGGACATCTGTCCAGTGTGCAGAGTGCCAGGCATTGCGCAAGCTCCTGAAAATAGAGCAGAGAGCCCAGAAGATGGCTCTGCACCAGTGGGGCAGCCAGCAGCAAAGACCATGTGTAGCAGGAATCTTAAAAGTTCTTATTAATAAAATCAAACCCGAGGCCAGTTATCGGGGTCAATGCTGGTAGATCAGAGAGACAGAACAAGCCACAGCTAGCTCACCTCGCCGGATCCTCAGCTGGTCTTGTCTCCTCAGACTGGAATCTTCTGTGTCCTCATCCCAATAGCTCTCAGCTGAACTGCTGCTTAAAAGCCTGAATGCTTAATCAGCCAAATGCTTAACCAGCCAAATGCTACTAGTTTCTGGTCCTCACGCCTTATATACCTTTCTGCTTTCTACCATCACTCCCTAGGATTAAAGGCTTGCTTCCTGGGATTAAAGGCGTGAGTCACCATACCTGGCTGTTTCCAATGTGACCTTGAACTCACAGAGATCCAGAGGGATTTCTATCTCTGGAATGCTAGGATTAAAGGTGTGAGTGCCACCATTTTCTAGCCTTTGTATCTAGTGGCTGTCTGTTCTCTGACCCCAGATAAATTTATTAGAGTACACAATATTTTGGGGAACACAATACCACCACAACCATGTTCAAAAGTGCTGGTCTGAGCTGTAGGAGTTGTGTATGGTCTCTGATTCCTGTCCTGTTCCTCTCAGGTGTGGAGCATGTCAGAGGACACTAAGGGTCCTACAGAGCCCCTGGTGGGGTCCAGGAGCCTCTGGAAGGACCTCAGGGTACTCCTGCCTGATACAGAGGGGGAGCTGAAGCTGGAGCTCAGTGAGAAGGTGGACAGGAGCATGACTATGCTGCTGCAGCAGGCTGTGGGCCTGTTCTATGCAGGACATTGGCAGGAGTGCCTGCAGGCCAGCGAGGCCATCCTGGACTACTCCTGGGAAAAGCTCAACACTGGGCCCTGGCGAGATGTAGACAAGGAATGGCGCCGCGTATACTCCTTCGGCTGCCTCCTGAAGACCCTGTGCCTCTGTCAGGCACCACAGAAGGCCACTGCAGCGGCCGAAGCGCTGCGGGTGTGTGACATGGGCCTGTTGATGGGGGCAGCGATCCTTGACGACATCCTTCTCAAAGTCATCTCAGTCCTCCAGGCATACCTTCTCCCAGGAAAGCAGCCTGCCTGTGGCCCCCACCAGGACCAGCCTGCCGCCAAGGTATGGGTCTCTGTCCATTCTGAACCGTCCAGCAGCCCAACCCATCTTCTAGAAGAATCCAGTCCTCTCCCTGGGTACAGTCTCACCCAGGCAGCCTCTCTGCTGAAAAGGGCATTGTGTTGATTTGGGGAATGGGCAGCTGGACCCACAAGTCTCTGCAAAGGCAGTGTCTTTAGAGCGGGTGGTGGCAGCTTCATTAATCTATGGGAGGCCACTCACAGGGACTAGGCAGAGCCCGCCTGCTGCAGCCTCCTGCAAACTGCTTCCAGGCAGCTCTGAAGGAAACCCAGCATGCTTCTCACCACCTAGTGGGAAAGCTCCTTCAGCCAGCAGACCAAGGTTCAGGGGGCCAGTGTGTTCTGCCCCTCCAGGCCTCATGGAGTTGGCCTGGGGTGTCAGTGTCCCAGAGTTATTCTAAACCTGGAGCACAGCTTACACACAGACCTCAGCCGGCTTCAGCTGCAGTGGCCTCTTCTCTAGATTGTCAGATAGGTCCTGAGCCCCAGAGAGGAAAGCCAGGGCTGTGTTGGATACCAGCCATGGAATTCTGCACTGTTTCTCATGTATTTCTCAGTACTTTCCTGCAGGTCTAGAATGTCCTGTTGAGTGTGATTTCTGTATAAGCAAGATGTGATGGATGTCATTAGCGCATGAATGTGACCACAGTGGAAAGAGATCCACAAGCCAGGAAGAGAGGCAGGGTTGAACCTTTCACCTGAGGAGTTGAATGGGTCGGTAGGGAAAAGCTGAAGCCACTGGCCTCTGTTTACCAAATGAAGAGAAGCTAGGCATAATGGCACACATCTGTAATCTGAGCACCTGGGAGGCAGAGGCACAGGATGGAGAGCTTGAGGCCACGCAGGTCTACAATGAGATTTCACCTGGAAAAAAAAAAAGTGAATAAATAATAACAACGTTAAGTTACAAATTAAGAGAGAAGCAGCCGGCCTCAGGGACTGCCAGCAGCCAGTGTTTATGTGGTGCCTGGTGCCTTCTGTGGGGCCCTAGGGTTGTGCACTGTTTCACTCTTTAGAGAGCACGACAGTCTACAGTTCAAGAGACAAATGTGTTCCCTTTGACCTAAGGGTACGCACCCCCATCTTCCCACCAAGTGTGTCCCAAGGGGATACAATGGTGGAATCCTGCCCAAAGCGGTGGGGTGCAGGATGCATAGCCAAAAAAGAGAGAGCACAGGCTCCTAAGTCAGCCTGCCTGGGTGCAGTTCCCATGCTACACCCCATCTGGTCAGACAGGGTCCCTTCCTCTCTATGCCTCACAGTCCCTTACTGGAAGATGGCATCCACTTACCAACTTCACTGGGCACCCCCAGTGGCCTGGATGAACTGGCTGAGCAGGTACACAGAATATCACCACCTCCACCCCAGAGCTGATGTTCCCATGAGGCTGTAAAAGAATCTTCTGTTGCTAGAGGAGGGCAGAGGAGGCTTCTGTGGGGGGCTGTACAAGGTGCCTATGCTGAGTGTGGCGATAGTGCAAAGGAAGCAGGGTCAGTGCCCGCCGGCCAGTGGTCCTGGGTGCCACACGTGGGTGCTCTCATCACCACCAGTTTACAGATGAGGGAATGGAGGCCCAGGATGTCACCACCAGTTTACAGATGAGGAAACGGAGGCCCAGGAATGGTCAGTGACCCGCTCAGCTTACCTGAGGGAAATGGATAAGGAAAGCATGGTGCAGCCACTGGGTGGCAGTGTGGAAACTCGTAGGACAGTGCCTGGATGCAAGGCACTCACTCGTCGGGACCTCGGCCGCCAGCAGTGCTCTAAGATCATGAGCCGGCTGAGAGCAAAGGGTCCTTGGGCTGGTGAAAGCAAACAGTATAGAAATGCCATCTACTGCCGGGTGCAGTGGGCACTCTGGAATCTGAGGCAAGGGGATTCTGGGTTCAAGGTCAAGTTGGGCTTCCTAGTGAGACCCTGTCTCAAAAACACAAAACATAGCTCAGTGTAGTGGTGAACTTTACCCCTTGCACTTGGGAGGCAGAGGCAGGTGGTGTCTGTGGTTTTGAAGCCTGCCAGGGCTATATGTTGAGCCCCTGTCTAAAACAAAACATGGGACTGGGGAGACAGCTCAGTGAGGAACTTACCACACATAGAGGAGCACCAGAGTTTGATCCCTAGAACCACATAAAAATCTCAGCATGGTGGCGTGTACTCGTCATCCCAGAACTGGGGAGGTGGAGACACGTGGATCCAGGGGCTTGCAAGCCAGCCAGCCTAACTGAATCAGTGAGCCCCAGGCCAGAGAGAAAACTCATCTCAATAAGGTAGATAGTGCATGAGAAAGAGTAACACCTGAGGTGGTCCTGTGCCACACACATGTGCGCACACAAGCACACCCAGATCAACACAAAAAAGAAAAGCTGTCTGCTGTTCGTAATGACACCTAAGACATCCTGCCAGTGAGACAGACTCCAGAGACAGACAGTGATGCAGACTCCAGAGACAGTGAGGCAGAGACAGACTCCAGAGACAGTGAGGCAGACTCCAGAGACAGTGAGGCAGACTCCAGAGACAGACAGTGAGGCAGACTCCAGAAACAGTGAGACAGACTCCAGAGACAGCTGCCATCTTGCTTTGTTTGGATTCTAAACAGAAGGTGAGGTGTGACTCCAACTCAGCTCCGGATGTGGCGTTAGAGCGGGCAGTACCCAGGCTTCGATGCCCAACCCTGCAGCACTTCAGGAAGCACTTTCTCGTTCCTGGGAGGCCTGTGATCTTGGAGGGTGTGGCTGACCACTGGCCGTGCATGAAGAAGTGGAGGTGAGTAGCCACTGTAGGGAACTGAGGTCCTTCCTCCTGAGTGTCCCCAGGACTCTCTGAAAACCTCTTTTGGCCACTCATAAGTCACCACCCTTCAAAAGCCCCTTGATTGGTCGCCAAGGATCAATGAAGTTGAAGTGGGATACTCTGGGGCTGGCAAGATGGCTACAAAAGCCTAGTGGCCTGAATTCAAGCCCAGGGACCCACAAAGGTGGAAGAGAGAACCACAAAGTTGTCTTCTGACCTCCACACGTGACACAGTGGCATGCATGCCTCCCAGCACATGGAATAATGAATTTTTCAAAATTACCTAAAAATGTGAGTTATCCAGAGTTCTGCAGGGGTCTAAGCTGCTTGCTGACATGTGCTCACCCTGAGCAAATCCTTAAGCATGCCGGAGTAGCTGGCTCAGAGATGTTAGGTGTTAGCTGGGTGGTGGTGGCTCACGCCTTTAATCCCAGCACTTGTGAGGCAGAGGCAGGCGGATCTTTGTGAGTTTGAGGCCAGCCTGGTCTACAGAGAGAGATCCAGGACAGGCACCAAAACTACACAGAGAAACCCTGTCTCGAAAAACCAAAAGAAAAAGAACTGTTAGGTTGTTAATACCAGATCTCAGAAATCCACAGGTCTTCCTTCTCCAGGCCCTGAGGCCAGGACTGGAATCACCCAGGAGATGGCTCCTCCTGGGATTTCAGAGTATCTGGATGCCTGAGAGCTGCTGCCTGAGAGAAGTGTGAGGCTGCAGTCGAGAACAGGTTTTAGAATGAGGGGGTACACTTGCCTCCTCCTTCCCTGTTCATGGGTCTTGTCCTCAGATGCAGCCCATTGTATTTCAGAAGCACAGTGGGGGCTGTGAGTGAGCATGTGGGCTGCCTGGGCACAACCTTGTTTTCTCTTCCTATGGCATTGGCATTACAGTGGGGAGCCTAAGTAGTCATGAGATGACTTCAGACACGGGGCGTTCATAGGTCCTTCACAAACACTGTGATGTTTCCTGTAAGGACTGGAGAATCCTGAGATTCCAGCATCCACAGGGGTCGTGTAAGCAGTACTCTGGGCATTCTACAAGACGACTGTAGCTCAAGGGAGTGGTTTGAGTTGAGTTGGCCTGTTGTGAGTGTGTGGAGGAAGTGGCCTGAGACTCCAGTGAGGAATTCTGTAGGAGCACAGCATAGCAGTCATGCTCCAAATGAGGCAGGTACTGGCATCACCTCCTTTAACAGATGGGGAGCAGGGACTCGGGAAGGTTAAGTAACTCACTAAATGGTTCCTGCCCCACCCTAGGCTATAAGAGTTCAAAGCCAGCACTTATCTCTCTCTCTCTCTCTCTCTCACTCACACACACACACACACACACACACACACTGCTTTCCATCTGTCCCAAGGTTCCTCAGCTCGGTGACAGGGTGAGAAGAGTGAAGTTAGAATCCTGGACAGCAAAGGTAGTCAGCGTACAGTATATGTGACTGATGTGACTGAGGTTGAACCTGAGGGCTGGGCATGGTGTGGGCAACCATCTAGATCCATACGCAAAGCCACATCAGCTGTGTGGTCTTGGGCAAGTAGCGTCACTCTATGGTAAGACCTCTGTCAAGAGAGTGAGGGCAACAGTGGTCTCCACCTCATGAGGTTTTGTGAGTATGAAGAGAACCAAAGAAGTTCATTCCTAGATGTCAGTAGCAAGGATGCATGCTGGTGACTGTGGTGACGGTGCCGATGCCTGCTCTTGCAGTCTGCAGTACATCCAGGAGATTGCTGGCTATCGCACTGTCCCGGTGGAAGTGGGTTCAAGGTACACAGATGAAGACTGGTCCCAGACCCTCATGACCATCAATGAGTTCATCCACAAATACATCCTGAGTGAGGTATATGGGAGTTACTATTTAACAGAGGGACAGTATGACTGAACTTAAAGGCAAGATTTATGTCTCGGACATCTCACCACGATTTTTAAAATAACTTCTAATGAAAAGCAGTAGCCTAAGCACTACACCTGCATTGTTTTCTTAAGGGAGAAGCTGCAGGAGATGTCTGCATGGGAGGTCACTGATCACATCAGGCTCCAGGTTGGGCAAAGAGCCACACAGAACAGTGGTGGGTGGGCCCAGGGCTGGGGCTCAGCAACCAACTAGGCAATAGGGCCATCTAGAGGTACCTGACACAAACTAACCAATGGTCACCTCTACTTTCTTCCTCTGGTTCAGGCAAAGGACGTTGGGTATCTTGCTCAGCACCAGCTATTCGACCAGGTAAGTCTGAGACCATGTTCCTACCCTGTACCCCCATCTGTGGACACCTGGACATGGCAGACCCGCAGGGCAAAGGAAAGGAGCAGAGGAGGGAGCCTATTCAGTCTGACTCAAACCCATAGCAGATGCACCAGGAAGTCCAGGAGTGACTGGCTGGGGTGGCCGCAGCTTGGCCCAGGGCTCAGCCACTGCATTAGCAAAAGCTACTTAAAGGTTTACTTGGGCTCCTGACTTGAGGGGACACAAAGGCCTGGCAGCAGGCTGGTCACACTGTATCCAGTCATAAGGTGGAGATGAATTCTGGTGCCCAGCTGCCTTTATCCCTTTTATTCACTCTGGGACTTCGGCCTATACGATGGCACTACCCACATTCAAGGTGAATCCTTCCACCTTAATTAAAGCTCTCTGGAAACACCCTCAGTACACATACTCAGAGGTATCTAACTCTAAACCCAGGGCTAGAAGGTAAAGCTGCTCTTAACTTTAAGATGAGTTAGAACTGTGTAAGGCTGCTTCAGCCAGATCATGCTACTTAGCTCTGTCCCTCAGCTCCCCAGTTTTCCTCTGCTGCTCATATCACCTCAAAGAGGAGTCTGAACAGCCATGAATTCTGGGGACAGGGCACAGACTGTTTTCTAAGACCTTTGTGTCTATAGGAAGCTTAAGCTATTGCCAAGTCTTGGAAGTCTCTGGCCACTACCTTGGGCTTGTCAATAGACCCATCTCCAGAGCATGTATTCTCTGAGTCTCTGAATCCTTGGCCAGTGATTTTGATGAGATTCAGCCAACCAATCACCCTTCAGAAATCCTGATGGCATCATCAGGAACCAACCAGAGTTATGCTTAGCATCCAGTGGCAAGACCTGGTGCCATTCAATCAAAACACTAATGTGGTATGCGAGGAGCCTGGGGGTCTAGCCATGTTGTGGATTGTGGAACTATCCAAGGACTCCCTACAACACTAAGCCCTCCAACGACCAGCCTATAAGGCAGCGATTTTTACACTGACCACTCGAGACAGAGAAGTAGCTGATACAACCTCCCTGCTGGAACATTCTGGTTTCCCACCCAGAGGGGCAGAGAATGGTCTTTGGTTTTCTGACCTGCAAGAGGTTGTAGTAAGGTCACTTGCTCTCTGAAAGGCTCTTGAGTTTCATGTTTCCATTCACCTTGAGGTTGAAAAGTGCCCCCAGGACCTGAGGTGTCAGGCTGCCTGGTGCTAGGGGCTGAGCCTGCACCCTTGGGCTCAGATCCAAGTTGCGAAGGGCCCACTGTGGGTAGGGGCTTTCCAATAAGTAGCTTCTTCATGCCAAGGCCACGGCTCTTCCCAGAAGTTAGGCCAGCACACTGAGCCCCACACTGAACCTGACAGTGGCATTATTCCCTGGCAGAAACCACCCCCAAAGCTTTATGTATCACCACATTGTGTACCTATCAAACATGTCTCATTAGGTAGCACAAGCCTGGGCTGTGAAAATCCAGAGGCCAAGAAAAATCCATGCCACTGTTCCAGGGAGATCAGAATGTAAACTGTTCAGAAGGTGTAGGCAGCCAGGGGGGGAAGTAGGGGCAGAAGCAAAGGGGCATCTTGGAGGCATTTTCCAATGCCACCTGGTGGTAAGCTACTCACTGCTACTCCTGAGAGCGGCTGAGACCACAGCCTCCTTGAAGAGTCACTCACCACAAAGGAACCCAGTTCCCACGAGGCTCTTGAAGTCTTGCACTGGCTATCAGGTTGCTGTGTGGATCAAGGTCCAGCAGCCTCTCATATCCCCCACTGCACCAGGCCAAGGTTTCAGCCTCTGCTAATGTCATTAGTGGAGAATGTTGACGGCTGGGTCAGTTCTGCTCACTCGCTAATAAGACCCAAACCCCTGGCCAGGCGGTGGTGGCGCACGCCTTTAATCCTAGCACTTGGGAGGCAGAGCCAGGCGGATCTCTGTGAATTCGAGGCCAGCCTGGGCTACCAAGTGAGTCCCAGGAAAGGCGCAAAGCTACACAGAGAAACCCTGTCTCGAAAAAAAAAAAAAAAAAAAAAAGACCCAAACCCTTCCTTACCACTAATTCGATTCTGAGTGCCTGCCTTGGTCCCCTGTTAACTGGGAAGTGTGTGTGTACTTGGCCCTAAAGCTTTCTTTTCTGACTTCTGAACACTGCTCAATAACTCCTCCCTTCCCAGAGTGAGTCTAGTAAGCAGCCTACTTTGCTGTCTTTGTAGTAATTTATTTAAAATACACCAATTGTGATTTCTTAACAGGTAGTAACTTTTTGAAACCCATCCCCTCCAGAGATCTGATAAATATCTAGTGCATTTGACTTATTTCTGAAACAAGGTCTCACTATGTCACTCTGGCTGACTTCCAATTTGTCATGCTCCTGCCTCAGCATTGCAAATGCTGGAATTACAGGTATGCACCAAGCACAATACCTGTGGTTGTTTTCTAACTGGTGTGGTGACTCACACCTTAATGCCAGCAGAGGCAAGTGGAGTTCTGTGAGTTCGAGGTCATTCTAATCTATGTGGTGAGTGCAGGCCAACCAGGGCTACAAAGTGAGCCTGTCTCAAAAGCAAAACAAAACAAAAAGACATTACTCTTTAATAAATGACAGGATGCTTTTTTCCCCCCCATTTTGGGGTATAGAGCAATACCAGGTTTCTAAAAAGAAAAATATCTATGTAATATAGAAATAAATATGAAGTAAGATTATAATTCTATTATTTATATCTTACGGTTTTATTTATTAGAATATGAACCTAAGCTGGGTAGGATGACACATACCTAAAACACCTGTACTTGAGAGGCTGAGGGAAGAGGATGAGAAAGAGAGAGACTGTCTCAAAATGAATCAAGGAGTGTATTTGGCTGTCAGGTATCAGCTGGGGCCTGGCTGGCATCCCTAGCCCTGGCTTCTGCTTTCTGTACTACCCTCAGATCCCAGAGTTGAAGCAGGACATCAGCATCCCTGATTACTGTTGCCTGGGTGACGGGGAGGAGGAAGAGATCACTATCAATGCCTGGTTTGGTCCCCAAGGAACCATCTCCCCACTGCATCATGACCCCCAGCAGAACTTCCTGGTCCAGGTAGGAGTTGCTGCCAGACAGAACTAGTAAGGAGCTTGTTGTGGTAAATACCCATAATCCCAGCACTTGGGAGCTTCAAGTCTGAGTGAGCTATGTGAGACCCAGTCTCAAAGGGGATTGGGGGGTGGGGAAGGGGGGTGAAAGGGATGTAGACAGAAAAAAAAAAATAGTCCTGAGGCCCTAGGGTAGAGCTTCTCCCAGATCAAGTCTGCACCCAAGTGGGATTTCTTGAGCCAGATAGGAAAGCTCTTGGGAAGAGGGCCTGGCACATTCTAGCAGCCCCATGCTCGCTCTATCACCTGCCAGCCACCCTTTCTCCCACTGCTAGCTTGCACCTGTGGATAAGGGCTGATGGAACAGGTCTCTCAGCCACTGACAGATGTTTCCAGAGACTCGGTCAAAGGTCTGTCACAAGGGAAGCAGCACACATCCACTGCTTTAAGAACTTGTCACAGGCTAAGTTGCTAAAAAGACTTAATAAATGAGAGCATTCTTGCAGAGCATTGGGCCAGCCCTGCAAGGCAGCTCAGGAACGGCTAAGAGCCAGGGCCCAGGAGCCCACTGCCTGGCATGGTCACCAGCTGTCATCTTAGTAAACTCGAGCAATTCACTTTGCCTCTGTTTCCTCACAAGTGAAGAGAAGAGGAAACTCCCCTGAGATTAAGCCAGGTTCACACTCAGTGCTTGGCTGAGCTTAGCTGCATGCAGAACACTAATCTATAAGGCACCCGAAGGCGAGCCTTCTCGGAATGTCAGAGCATGTGTGGGATGAGGCAGCAGGACACAAACCACCAGAAAGGCCTGGAAAGGCAAGTCCACAGGCCTGTAGTCAGCAGGCCAGCCTTGCTGTCCTGAAGCTGACGGGCCTCTTCTCTCCCAGGTATTAGGAAGGAAGTACATCCGGCTGTATTCCCCGCAAGAGTCTGAGGCTGTGTACCCTCATGAGACACACCTTCTTCATAACACCAGCCAGGTGGGCACACGGGGAATCGGTGACATGGGGCCTGCTGTCCGTTGAGACTAGCAGGTGACTTTTCTTGCTTTCTGCAGGTTGATGTGGAGAACCCCAACCTAGAAAAGTTCCCCAAGTTCGCTGAGGCCCCATTCCTGTCCTGCGTCCTGTCCCCAGGAGAGACCCTCTTTATACCTGCTAAGTATTGGCATTATGTGCGTTCCCTGGACCTGAGCTTCTCAGTCAGCTTCTGGTGGTCATAGCCAGGGCCAGCGTGCAGAGGACCCACAGAGCAGACGCCTCACCCAAAGGCAGTGAGCCCAGTGGGAAGGTGCAGGCCCTGGCTGCTGCGGGACTCCCAGTCCTGCCCCCCAGCCACTCTCTGTGAGCCACATGTGTGGCAGGACTGCTATGTGTACCTAGGCCATCCAGATTACAGATGCTTCATTCCTTTTCATTGTAACTTAAAATTTTTCAACAACATGAATAAAAAAAAAATTCTAAATTAAAAAAAAAAAAAAAAAAAAAACTTTTCTTCAACAAAATTCCCCGCCAGGCGGTGGTGGTGCACACCTTTAATCCCAGCACTTGGGAGGCAGAGCCAAGCGGATCTCTGTGAGTTTGAGGCCAGCCTGGGCTACCAAGTGAGTTCCAGGAAAGGCGCAAAGCTACATAGAGAAACCCTGTCTCGGAAAAACAAACAAAACCAAAAAATTTACCCAGCTGCCTATAGCAAGGCAGGCAACCAAAGAGGCACTGGGAAAGGAAGGGCAGGGAGAATTGGCCCTAGAAGGGAGACACCCCCGCCCATGGGCTCTCTTGGTGGGAAGTACTGAAGGAGGGGAGCCACATGTGTCCCACAAAGGTGGCTGGCTCAGAGAAGCAGAGACCAGAGCAGTCAGGACAATGAAAGGGTGGCCAGGCAGGTGTGGTTAAGGCCAAGGGGTGCACAGTGCGTGGAGGGAGACTGGAGCCTTGGGAGGCTGGCAGTCCAGGCTGCAACTAAAGGTAGTTTAGGTGGGCTGGATTGAGCTCTGAATGGACTGGCCTGGCTTACTGTGATCAAACCCATCCTGAACTAGCTTATGTAAACCTGTGGGTTCCTACAGCACTCCTGGGTGGCTCAGAACAGGTCTGGACTGTTCCCGACTTCCCCTCCTCCACCTCTCTGATCTCCACATAGTGTCAGTTTTCCCTTTTCTGGAAGGCGGAAAAGGGCAACTCTGACTTCATCTCCTCCCCACATCTTGACCCCCGGTATCAATGCTGGTCCCTTCAGTTCAAACCAAGAATCACCAGTAAGGTGGCTAGGCCTTGGGCAATCCCTCTGGCTTCATGGATGGCTGATAATTGACAGGACCAACCTAGCTCCCAGCCCCACCCAATCCCACATGACAAGGTGACCAGGCCAAGGAATCTGAGCTTGGTCACACAGGGCTTGGGAGTCTAGACCACCACAGTATGGCTTTTTAGACAGCTAGCTTTGGCAGGGAGGGATGTACAGCAGGCTGAGGCAGCCAGAAGCCTGGGGAGTAGGTAACGGGCCTTAGAGGTTGGCATCCTGTCTGCACTGACAGTTGCTTCTGTAATCTTACTTGGACAGTTAGTACAACAGCAGTGCCGCTTGGAGCAGTAAGGTAGTAGGCAGACCAGCATTCCAGCCCACAGAACCTCACGAAGAGCCACACATCCCCAGTGGCTCAAGCACTGGCACACTTTGCTAGATGTGGGTTGGCTAAGTGGCTTCAGCTTCCTGCAGCGGCCTGGCCTTTACAGTACCACCTGTGACAACCAGCAGGTTCAGTACTGTCCTGGCCACTGCTGAGCAGCAGATGGCCATCACCAGGTGGGAGGCAAGGAGGATGGAATGGCTCTACCTATGGGCAGGTCCCAAGGTTGCTGAAAGCCGCATTAGGGCTGCCTTGTGCTCACTGGGGAGTGTGGACTCTCAAGCTGACTTTGACCACAGAGCCCACAGGTCCTTCAAAGCGAAGAAAAGAACAAGTGTGAAGACCCATCGGCCTGTCACTCACATGGCACATGGGATCTGCTCCACACAATGGTCCTGGGCCAGGACTGGAGACATGGCACTCAACTGTGTGGGCTTCTTGTCCTGGTGTTGAACACACCATGGAGTAGGGGTCAGCGAGGCCAAAATACGATAAACCTGAACTAAGCTAAATGCAGCCGACAGGGTGAGAGGCTAGGACAGGGCAGCAAGGGGGGCCGGTAGGACATGGCTATGTGGCTGACAGTGGAAGAGAAAATGATGAGGGATAGAACAGGACCTCAGATGGCTGGCGTTTAGGACCCACTCCCAACAGCAGGGACAGCAGCCCTGTCCTGCTTGGGTTTTGTTTGAGATTTTTGTTATCAACTTAACACAAGCTAGTCATCTGGGAAGAGGAATCTCAATTGAGAAAAAGTCTTCAGAGTGCCCTGAGGCAAGTCTGTGGGCATGGTCTTGACTGATGATTGCTATGTGAGGGCCAGCCCACTAGGAGCAGTGTCACCCCGGGCAGGTGATCCTGGGTTGTAAAGAGAGCTGGCTGAGCAAGCCACAGAGAACAAGCCAGCAAGCAGCACTCCACGGCCTCTGCTTCAGTTCCTGCCTCCAGTTTTCTCGTACCTTGAGCTCTTTGCCTTCGTGATGGACTACGAGCTGTAAGGAGAAATAGTCTCTCCTCCCCAAGTTCCTTTTGGTCATGGTATTTATCACATCAATAAAAGTAAACTAGGACAAGCCCCAAGAGGGACAACTAGGCCTGGGAAAGGAAAAGGAAGGAACAGCGGAGCTGGAACAGGGTCAGGGCTGGGAGTGGGGTGAGGCCAACTGGTTTGAGATGCCACAGTGTAGACAAAGACCTGCAAGTGGGAAGGCTGGGAGCTGGAGAAAGCAAGAGGAGCCTGGTCTAGTCAGTGATTCCCACCCAGTGGCACCAGTGGACCAGAGGGCAGTGGCAGAGGGGGCAGGACAGACTGCAAAGGCCTAGATGGACATCAGACTAGGATCTGGGATGTGAGGGTCTTGGGTGGGGAGTGTTGGTCCGTGTGGGATGCTTACACTGACTGGTTGGTACCATGGTAAAATGTTGGAGACAGGGAGACAGGTGGCAGGACAGAAGCTATCTCCAGGGCTCCTTGGTCACTGAACTGAAACAGGATAGGCAGGCACTGGTCATCCCAAAGCGGGGACTGAAGAGGCACCTTGCCCAGTGCAGACCTGAGGGCAGGGCTACAGGGACTACCCCTGAGCTACACCTTGAAGGCTCTGAGAGTGCAGGGCATCCTGGGACTGGGGACTCACGCTCCCCACCCAGAGGCCCCAACTCCAAGCCCTGGCTTTTCTAGATGGGTTCTGCTTTTCTGACAGAGTTCAGCAGAGGCAAAAAATGGGGTGACCTGTGTGTGACATCACTGGAACCACCAGCCTAGCCCCTCTAGAAGGAACCTATGGCCTGATCTTTCCTCATCTGGGCCAGTATGGGTTCTGACATGTTGGAGCAGAATAGAAGCAGGCAGGGAACCACAGTGTGGCAAGAGCTGATCAAGGAAGGGTATTGGGTACTGCAGTGGTGAGCCCAGGGACCAAAGGGGAGGAGCTGAGGAAGGAAGGAAGGAAGGAAGGAAGGAAGGAAGGAAGGAAGGAAGGAAGGAAGGAAGGAAGGCTGGCTGAGGTGAGCGGATGAGAACCATCACTGTGACTCCTAATTCAACCCAGTCATCTGAAATCAAAACAGGGTCTCAGCAGGGTGTAGCATGTGACTGTCAAGGAGAATGGAGCCAAAGGCAGAGCAGCTGTGTAGTGGGTCCTGCTATGACCTTGAAGCACTGCCCCTGGGACATGGCTTTTTGGATGCTTAAGATCTGAAATGCACACGCGCTGTTCTCTCACTCGTGGTTTTAGATGCTGAGACGGACCAGGCAGAAGAACAGCATGGACCATAGCTCGGCTTCCCAGGACCCTACAATAAATCTCTCGTGCTATATTGAGTTCTTATCCCCTAATAAATCCCCGTCCTTTAAACAGACTCCATGGATTTCTCACCATACCTGGCACCCAACATGGGTTGGGTGGGTCCTCCCTGGCCCTTATCCATGCAGATAAACTGCCAGGAGAGCTAGCCTCTTACTCCTGCTGGCTCAGACCCTGGCTGCCTCCCAAGCCGTGGATCTCTCGCCATACAGCTGCTAAGCTGAGGGGTATGCTCTGGTTTGGACACCAAACAGCAAGGGCTGGACAGGATTTGAGGACCATGTAAATGCCAGGGACAAGGAGGCTGGACTGACTCTCAGGCTACTTGCTGAAATAACTGGTGGGCAGATGGGGAACAAAAGGCCCCATGGGAACAGCACAAATCAAGTCCAGCCCAGCCTGCAAGAGGCTACTGCATTTGGGACCAGAGGAAGGTGCTATTGTGGCTGTGGACACCAAGGCCAAGATCATGGACCAAAACCACAGCAAAAGCAAAACCACCCAGAGCCAGACACAGAGACACCTGCCCAGGGCTGCCATTCTGTTCACTCCTCGGCATGGGGAACCCAGCCCCACACAAGCTCGAGATTGCTGAGCACAGCAACCATCAGGAAACATTTACTAAAAATGTGTTAAGAGCAAAGTTCACAATGGAGGCAGTTCATGTGCCATGTGGATGGCCAGGCCCCTGTGATAACGGGGCCATGAGGGTCAGCCCACCAACAGCCGGAGCCACTCAGGACGCAGCTAGTGCTGACGAGTCCGCAAGGACTTTCTGCTCGACTTGGAGACGCCAGCCTCCCTCTCCTTCTCAGGGTCGAAGACTTCTGTGTACAGAACAGGAGGGAGACACAGTGAGTAGCATGATGAATGGACTGACCACACAGAACACAGCTGACGTCCATAGCTATTTCTCATGGAGAGGACCTGTCCTATCTGTAATATTCACTGCTAACCCTCCTCCCCCAGCACGTGAGCCAGGCAGCAAAGTTCACTGAGGGAGCTGGGAAGTAGCTTTCCCATCCCACTTCCTGGAGGGCTATGAGAAAAGCCTTGTTTGGGACTCACAAGCCTTGAGGTCTCTAGTGGATTCTAGAGCCCTTTAGAAGAAGGCAGGCAGTCAGCTTTCACCTGTGCTTCAGCAGGCCACCAACACTGACCTTCATGCTTGGAGTCTTCCTCAGCCCTCCTTCCAAAGGTGCTCTTGGTGCCCAGCCTCAGAACTGAGGCCATCACAAGGCCACCCTATCCCCTGGGCACTCTGGGGGCCATGTACCTGGTATGTCATGGGGCCAGTAGTCATTACAGTGGGGGCAGCGTGGTTCAGAGGTGGACTGGAAGTACTTGGCCACGCAAGGCAAATGCATCCTAATACCACACGTCTCGCAGCTTTGACCCTGAAACAAGAAAGGCCAATAACCATGGAGTCAAGACATCCCTAAACTTCACAAACCTTCAAAAAGCTCCAAGAAAATAGCTAGCAGGCTGGAGGATTTAAACTTCCTACTGTAGGGCCTGTACTACAGAAATTTGAACAAGTGGACATAGGTGGGAGAAGCTGAAAACCTCACTTCCACCAAGTCCCTGTAGCTCCAGACTCAGGCTGGCTGCTCAGAGATCCCCAGGTGGGAGACAGACATAGAGCTTTGCAGTAGGTTGAGTGGCAACATGTATCAATGCTTTAGATCAACACAAGCATGGGGTAAGCCACAGACTCCACCCCAAGCATCTGACCATGGAAAGATCACAGGCACCTGTGGATACCATCACAGAAGCTCAGCATGAAGCCTGGTTGAATTGTGGGAAAGCCTGCAGAGCTGCAGTGAGAAGCAGAATGGTGGGTACAGAGAGACATCTGTCACAGAACTACTAAGACTTAAGGGACCCTTTCTCCTGAAAAGTTATCAGCCAACACCCACAAGCACCTTGGGCTAGAACGGAATGCCCAGGGAGAGAACTAGGGATGTGCCAGCAGGTGAGTGTGTCATGGCCTGTCCAGAAGGTGCCTGCTCCTGGGGGATACAACAGTGGAGGCCCAGTGGGCTGAGCATCAGGACCCCCGCTCCCACACTACCATCAGTACCTGGATGAGGAGGCTGTGGCAGATGTTGCATATCTTCACAGCATCCGGGTAGGTCTCTCGGATGAACTGCTCCATCTCCAAGATGGCCCGGCCATGCAAGGTGAACTCCCCTTCCTTCTGCGGGGACACAACACACCCACACGCTGGCTCAGTGCTGACTCCCCCAATCCCACGGCCCAGAGTACAGGAGAACAAGGTCTGGATGCTCTAGTTAACTGCAGGCTGTCACCAATCCCAGCCAATGTCAGCAACACCCCCCCTCAGCCAAACCTCATGAAAGGGAAACTAAGGTAGAGATCAAAAAGACAGTGGAGGTGAGTGAAGATCCTGTTACCCTCAGACCTCAGACCATCCCTTCACCTTTACAGATGTGACAACCCCATGATCAGACAGTGGAGGTGAGGATCCTGTTACCCTCAGACCTCAGACCATCCCTTCACCTTTACAGATGTGATAACCCCATCTTCACAGCTGCCCCACAAGTGAGTCACAGTCAGCGTCTTCAGCAAGGGAAGACTGAGGCCAAGTAAGAGAGGCTTTTTCCCAATGGGTGACTCAAGACAACCCCAGCCAGGTGCCCACTTCTCCTACCCCTTTCCACCAGTGCTCCCACATCACCGCCAGCCCTGTCACGTTACAAATGAAGCTGGAAGGAACCCCCATATTGGTGTGAGTGGCAGAGCCTCCAAAGGAAGTCAGGCCTCCTGGCCTCCATGTCTGTGTACAATCCACTCCCCAGGAGCTATACAGTTACATAACGAGGTAGCAAACACCGCCACCTATCAGGCAGAGGCAAGTCTGCTGGAAGGGTTTCATCACAGTCAACAATCAGCAACGTGGACGCAGCCACATTCACGGCTCTCCCTGCTTCTTGGATGAGAAGCTGGAGAGCCGGCGTGGAGTCTTGGTGGCCCAAGGGGAGCTGGTGGCACTGAAGAGGAGGGAGGCTGAGGAGACAGCCCCAACGGTCCTCCTGCTGTCACTGACTTGAGTTTGGGACGGTTACACACCTCAGTTCCCTCCCACCCACCACATGGTGGGGAGGGTGCTTGTGGACGCTGGGCTCCTTTCCAAGCAGAAGCTTGGGGGTCCATCTATGAAGGGGCCTGGTAACCAAAGAAGTGAGTGGAGGTGGGCTAGGAGAAGGGGGGCAGGGGAAGGGGGTTCAAAACTAGGAAGGCCTTTGGACACAGAGACTGGAGTCCTGAGCAGCAGATTTTGCTAGGTAGACAGAGACTGGGAGCCTCCTCGGGTGTGGCAGGAGCACGGCTGACTCTCAGTCCAGTGCCTGTCACCTCCCAAAGATCTCAGATCCAGAGGGCAGTCCACTACTTAGCCACCATAACCCACCTTCCCCTGCTCTTGAGGCCAGACCCCACTAGAGGGAGCCAACCTGGCATGTGGGGAGATGTGGCTAGTCTGTGGTGGACCAGGCTCTGATGCCTGCACTTACCACCCTCCAGTCCAGAGCCTCCCAGTGGACCACCCAGCTGAGAGTACCTCAGAGCCAAGCCAGGGCCCCAGGACAGAAAAGTGCCCTTGAGCGATACATGTGGGAAGCCTTCTTAGCAGATGCAGGCTGCATTTCTGAGGCTAAAGGTGACTCTAAAACTCAGTCCCTCTGATCAAGGAACTGGCTGCCCAGGAAGGCTGGTCAGGGACCAGCCAGCAACCCAGTCATCAGTCCTTCAATAGGTCCCCCACAGAACTCACAGCCGCCCTGCCCAGGCTGTCTAGGCCAGAAAACACAGCCCGAGACAGTGGAGGAGCCAGGAGGTGCTCTCCCAACCACACACTCTACTGCCTGAGCCTATGCCTTCCTTCACCGGGTACACGGTAAACAAGAACTCCAGAGGTGCCCAGTGGCAGGCCTGAGGAGATTGAGGGGCTGATGGGTGCCAAGGCAGAGGCAGCTGGCACACGGTTCTGCAGCACTCCCCTCCACAGTAGCTCACAGCATTCTTCAGAACTCGCACCAAGCCCAGGTAACAGCTCAGCTTTCCCTGCAGAAGGCAGAGCCAGCTCTCCATTCTGAAAGGAGGGTACCAGAAGGACCTGGATGCCATGGACACCATGGTAGGCCTCAAGACGCTGGAGGTGAGAACCTTCCTCTCAGCAGCAAAGAGCTGGGCAACACTCTGTCCAGAGTGAGCAAACGTTTGTACTACCATGTGTAAGTTTTAAGTACACTGTCTTGGAACTCCATCTGCTGGCCCAGCCACCCATTCAGCAGGCATTTACCGAGCATTTACAGGTGTCAGGCACAGTCTGCCACGGGGCAGTGAGGTCAGAAGCCCTGCTCTCAAAGTCTGCCTCAAAGAGAGCACACCAAGAACATTCCACATGACAAACCCAGCCCAGAGGACAAGAGACTGAGTCACGGGTATGTGCTACAGGCACCTAACCAGGCTGCTACCTGGGCTTCACGACTACAGGGTGTCAACATGAGCAAACCACCAAGCTGTGCTCAACACACACCATCATGGGACACACAGGATGTCCCCAAACTCGCCCTCACTCCCGATGGCCACTCATGCCTCTTCCCAACCAATACCCAGGATCAGAAGTGTAGCAAGGTTCCCAGAGAGGAAGCTAAGGGCGACTGAGGCCACAGATGGTGGCCTCGGGCTATGGGTCTGACTTCCCTAAGAAGTGGAGGCCAACCAGCACTGCCAGCTGGGGCTCTTGTGGGGGCGGAGCTGTGATCAACAGGCCAACCTGAGTCTAGGCCTGGGCTTATGCAAACAGCAGTGCCTTTTATGGGGCAAAACTTGGGGCATTGGCTTCGCTCCAGCCAGGAGGCTTCATGGCAAAGCCTGCTTCTCTCCCAAACCCACCGTCTACATGTCCTCTTTGCACCTCTAGGGTCAGTGTCATAAGTGGAGGGACCGAGAGAACCGGCCCACAGCAACATCATGCTGACCGACAATGCCACCAGAGCAGGCACTCCAAAAGGCTCCTCTGGCAGGGGCCCAGCAAAGGAATTTCACACCCTCACTCCCGTGCCAGGATTCCTTTCTGCCCAGGTACAGGAATGAAAGAGCAGTCACCTGCACCAGGAAACAGACCCAGGCAGGTGGTAGGGCCATGCTCATCCCCGCAACTTGCCCTTTATCTTACCTACTTTTTCACTGCTGGGACTGAGGCAACTTATAGAAGAGAGCACTGAATTTGGAGCTCACAGTTCTGAGGGTTAGAGACCACGACCATCACGGCAGACAGGCATGGTACTAGAGCAACAGCTGACAGCTCACATTCTGATCACAAGCAGGAGGCAGAGAGCACACAGGTGATGATGGGAGTCTTTGAAACCTCAAAGCCCGCGCCCCAGTGACACATTTTCTCCAACAAGATCACACCTCCCAATCGTTTCCAAACGGTCCCACTAACTGGGGACCAAGCATTCAAACATATGAGCCGGTGGAGACCATTCTCATTCAAACCACCACACAGTGCCTCTGCCTACACCAGGGCTCAGATGAACCCTTTAGTGATTTCAGCCTCTTCTACCTGTGGCTGCAGCACCCAAGACAGACCGTGTGAGTGTCAGGGAACACAGGCACTCCTCAGAGGTCACTGAAAGCTTAAAGCAGAGAAGGAACCGCCCACCACAGCTGGGCCTGGCTCAGCGACATTAGTTGGATATGGATGTGGATTTGGAAGAAAAACTGTTGTGCACTTTCACGTGAACCAGGCCAAAGACCATCAGGTACCTCAATCAGCCACTTGCTCTGCACGAACTTCTGTAGCACCTGCTCCGCTTCCTTCTTCCTCATCTTTTTGCCTTTGAGTTGATCGACCAGGTTCAAAATGTTTGTAGAAGAAGCAAAGCCAGTTTCTGAGTCAACAATCAGTTCCAACTGCAAGAAAAAGAGGTGCCTCATTCATCTGCTGGGACCGCAAACTCAGCACCTAAGCCACCAGCCAGCCCTGGCAGGAACGGGCTAAAACGGCCCCCACGCAGTCCGTCTGGCACACACTGGCCCACAGACAGCCCTTCAGGAGGGTAATTTATAACAGACGTCAGTAGACATGTCCAGTCCAACTGCTGAGATGACTGCGTCTATCACACCACCCCAGAGTAGGGTTCTTGCCCCGCCTCCATCTCCCTGAAAGAGAAGAAAGAATGACCGGGCACACGAAGCAGCACCTCTCCTCACTCAGAGGTGGAGGAGCAGAGCCAGTGCAGGTCAGGAGGAGAGGCGGCATGGACTCGGGTGGGTTAGGCACGTTCTCTAAAACTTCTATCTATGGCAGGACAGGTGCCTCCCAGCCTCGTTCTCCATGCCTTTGCTGACAGCCCAGGATCATCATGAAACCATAAAACTAGAAAGTCCACCTGTCCTGAAGGGCTCAGTCAGGTGGGGCCAGAGAGGGGCACCTTTCTTACCTTTCCAATAACTGCTATATGCTTCCAGACTGAGAACCAATGTCTTAGCCAGTGTGTGACAGACGGACTGAGCAAACTGCTCCAAAGCTCCAGGACCAAAGAATGGGACCCTAGCACATCAACATTCAGCGAGCTCCTCATTAAAGTGCAGGTCTGGGTTCAGCACTCTTGGGTAGGGCTGCGACCCTGCATTCTAACAAGCTTGCCGGTGATTTGTTTGGCAGGTGGTTTAAGGCCTGAAACTCCCCGTGAGACCCAGAAGCTGGGGAACATGACAGTGACCTCCCCAACTGCAGCTTCCATTTCCTCCCATTACAAGTAGAGCCCGGGTAGCAATGAGAGCTACTGTACTCACAGCCTTTCTAAACAGGTCCAGCTCGTTCTCAGCAAAATCCGTGGCCATTTTGGAAACTGAAGTTGTAGCAAGATTCACCTAAAAATAAATCGCATAGGGATCAGGCTGTGTCTCCACCTCAAAGCTGATCACCAGTGGCCCTTTCTCCTCCATCTCAGGAGAGGGCAGTCAGGAATGATCTACCTGTAGAGCCCTCTGCTCCAGTTCCCCAAAATGCCACTAGAGGGCACTTTCTCACACATACCAGGGCATAAATGGGTCTCCCGTCATCTTCTGTGACTCCTTTTTTTATCTCAATATACAAGGACTCCAAGACACTGTTGATATTGTTGATGAAGTCCTCCAGCTTATCTACAGTAGCATTTCCTGGAAATAAGCAGGGGGAGGGGAGATGGGTTCATCAGAAAAGCACACACAGCCTGTTTCAATCACTCTGGCACCTGACCTCACTGGCAGCCCAGCCAGAAATGTTTGGGCTCTCTTGGGCCAATGCCAGTACTATGTGGTTTCTTTCTTCCCGGAGTGCTCAGAGATAAGCTGAGACAGAGAGGGTGTAAAGAGGCAAAAAGGCCCCAGAGATTGCTATCTCAGACCACTGAGACTATGGCCTTCCTTCCTCTGTCCCCAGTCTGCGTCCCCAGCCAGTGGCCCTCCACAGCTCCCTCCTTCAAGGAAGCCATCCTGACACACCTGCAAGCCCTGGGCCAGCCCAGGCCTGAGTTAAAAGCCACAGCAGGGTAAGAGAGACTCACAGACGCACCGCGGCATAAGAGACCCTGTTCTGAGCATATTCCTTGCAGCCCTTGCCCAAACCTCCTCCCACTGACCCTGCTCAGGCCCTGGCACCCCTCTGAGCACAGACAGGGCTGGTGTGAGCTGTGGGAGCCTGGCTCTAGCTACCAGCAGGAGGCCACAGCCAGAGAAATCACTCTGGGAAGCCAGGCAGTGGTGGCAACTTGGGAGGCAGAGGCAGGTGGATCTGAGTTCAAGGCCAGCCTGGTCTACAGAGTAAGTTTCAGGACAGCCAGTGCTACAGAGAGAAATCTTGTCTCAAAAAAACAAACCAAAACAAAATTTAAATTTTTTTTTAAAAAAAAAATCACTCTGTGGGAAAAAAAATCAAAACAGAACAAAACAGAAACAGAAAACATGCCACCATTTAAGTTTAAAGCCATAACAAAAACAACAAAATCATACACAGGGGAGAGGCTAGGTTGCTTCCTTGCTCTTCATAGATGACCAAGGCTAGCTCTAGAAAGGAGACTCATCTAAAGAGTCATCACAGGGACCTAAGCTGTGGCCAGTTGGCCTCCCTACAGAAAGTAGGCATTTCCAACCTTGTGTAACGAAATAAAGACAGTTTAGAAAGCAAAAGGTCATATTGGTAGCAGAGGACATGCTACATGAAGGACATATGAGGACCCAGAATCGAGGGGTCACCAAAGGAACAGGCTGTGGGACTAATGACCGATCACCACTGTCATAGTAACATAGACATGTTTGCTTGGCTTTCTTTTTCTTTCTTTTTAATTAATACAAGTTAAATGAAAAATCAGAAGTAGCTAATAGGTGGAAACAGTGATGCAGAAGGAAGTCAGGATTCAGAACTGACACTCTCACCTCCCACTGCTGCCTCTAGTCACAAGAGCCAATGCAAAGGGCCTTTCCCTTGAAGCACCTCCCTGGGCACGTGAGATGGCTGTCCACACAGCCCGTGTCCAGTGCAGGCTGAGGACCTTTCTGACCCCGAGCACCAGCTTTGGAAGACTGACGCTGACTCTCACGAGGGAGTCAGGTCTCAAGAGCCACTGGGATAGAAAGAGCACACCTTCCCAGGGAGGGGTCAGTCCACGAGTAGAGGTGAAGGAAGACCGTGTCCAGCTCTGGCTGAGGCCCAAGGAAGAGCCGGCCTTGAAGAGAAAGTTTCACTAGCTTATATACACAGTAGGCTTATGCACTTTACATACCCTGTCATCCTTAAGTCTCTTTCCGGTTCCAGCCCCAAGTCACACTTCGAACAATTTAAAGAGAGAGAGGAGACTGCAAGTCTGTCCACCTGAGCGGATGGGAGATTTACACAGAAAAGATATTGCCAGAAATATCTCTTAAGTACACCAGTGTTGTCTTTTCCAATTGTTGTTGCCCAGGTCCATCTTGCCCACCTGGGGAATAGTGCTCTTCCTGCTAAGAGCACAGGGACTGAATGGCGACCAGGACTATTAATGGATGTGACCCTGCACTGCCGCCTTGAGCTGCTAGTAGAAGACCATCTTTGGGGATGGGCCCAATGGTTGGTTTGTCAGTGATGTGCCCTTTGTTATGGGAATGCAGCCTAAAGGCTGGTCAATCCTGGTGAACAAACATTTATACCCTAGCATCCTAAATTGCTCTCATCTCCAACAGGCCTGGTTAGCAGACCACTCACCTTTGGGGTATTCTGGAGGCAGAGGTCCTTTAGCTAAATTCAGTTTGTGTGACTTAATGTCTCCTAAGCAAATCTATTAGTAAGTCCTTTATAACATCAGCTCTATTACTTTGAGTTTCTTCTACATCACCACTTCTCACTGGGTAAGTACAATATCCCTTGTAAACAGGATCAGCCCTGTCCATCCAATGTGCCATAAGGGACAAATATCACCTCCCTCTGAAAGGGACAATTCACATTTTCCACCAAAGAAGTACCTCAAGGTGTCATTCAGAAAAAATGTACTCTGTGGGCAGATGAAAGGCACTCTAACAAACTGTACTTTCCAAGTACCCTGGGGGCGAGATGAGATCCAGCCCTCTTTTCACACAATCCTCCAGAAGGGCCACATCCATGTGGTTGCCTCCACTTGATCTTGGGTTCCACAGGTCCCCACACCCTCACTGTCTCCAAACTGGCTTTGCTACTTGGTGGCAACAGGGCCAACAGCAGAGACCTGCTTCTCTGAGCTTGTCTTCCCTTTCATCTCTGAAGGCCAATACACCTTTGACCTCTGACCCTCAACCACTCCAGCTGGCCTACACAGCTCTCAGCAGTACCCTCCACCACAACCTCCTGGATAGGCTCATCCCTGACAAGACTAGCTGGGGTTCCCAGCTCTGCCCTCCATGATTCTCAAGCAGTACCTCAGCATGGTCACCACTTACCACATCTGGCCACCCATCCAGAAGTCACCTGATAAAGTCTGGCTACCTCACAGCCAATCAAGACCACAGCCTCCTCTCTTCTTCAAGATGTCTTTCCCTCTCACAATGGCTTGGGTGGGAGCAATTCTAGGGACTTCTATTCAGAAAAGCAGATACAGGAAGCCCCTGAGAAGCCAAGAGCTCAAGTCAACTGGAAGAGGACCCAGAACCAAGGCTAGCCCATCCAAAAGCCATGTACTAGGACAAAGGCCAGCTGGTAATGCTGCCAGCCCAGCAGCCACTAGGAAAGGGAAGAGCACTCTGGCATGTGTTTTGTGCCTGGTCCCAAGCCTGGCCCCAGATGTCAAGCAGCCTCATGTCTTCCCAGAAGCCTCACAGCACACTCCATTCTAATCTGGCCAGCACTGAGGTATCTCCTGTGCTACCAAAGTTGAGGATGCTGCCCCTCGGTGTCAAGGTTACACAGTGGTGCTTCCCACCCTGTGGTCTTGAACAGTGAGTGGTCACTGGTCTGCCTCTATTGCCTCAAGAAGTCTTGGTCAAGAAGCTACCGTCTGCTAACCTGCAAAGTCACAGGATAAAGCGTGCGGCCCCATGTTCTGAGCCACAGGAAGAAAAGAGACGGTACCACGTGACTCTAAGGCACCTATTTCCAGTCCTGACATCCTACTGTGAAGGATTTAGGAGAGTTAATTACCATTACTCCCACCAAACCCCTCTTTAGAATCTCCAACCTACTGAAAAAAAAAAAATGGCACATACTTCAAACACACAAGCTAAATCAGAGGCTGCTTCCCAGGGGCAGCAACCTGCAGCTAGGGGTGTGGAGTGCCCAGCTCCAAGGAGAGCAGGCTCTGGCCTAACCAGGATCCATCTCCTCACTTGTCATGCAGGCACCTGCTTTTCGTCTAGGCTGTGATCACGTGACTGTAATGCACCTTATGGCCTGCTGGGCAATGGGCATGGTGTGGTGCATTCATCATTACAACCACCCTGCCAGGTGCACTATTAATGTCCTCTTTATACACTGGTTGCCTAAAGAAAGTAAACAACTTGCTCAGAGTTTCCCTAACTTGGACATGGAGCTGGCCTTCCAGACTCCAGATCCTCAGCCCCGGGCACTAAGCCATACACCCTCAGTAGAGAAAATCTGAGGGCCTTCCCACACCAAAACCCAGCACCATCCCATCACTTCAGTCACAAAATTGGGCTCTGCCAGAAGAAAGGAGCACAAAAACCACAGTGCCCCAATGAAGTCACCAGAGGGTTACTAAGTCAGAGACGATGCACTGGAAGCCAAGTGGCTGATTCCAGCATGCCGGGTCCAGCCCCACTCCTTTGGTACAGTCCTAGTCTGGTCCCACCCTAGGATGGGCTGCAGAAAGGCAAAGACCCACGAAGGGTCAGCTGCCTGACAGAGAAGCAATCAGAACCTGGGGCCCAGCTTTACACTGAACAAGCAGGCCTCTCTGACTCGACAGTGGAGTCCACTGAGACCACTTTCCTCTGGCTTAGATGTACTTTTTCCCTTTTTTATAACTGAGTTTAGTCTGCCTTTCCTGATGAACAGCCTGCTAAATCAGAACCTGCTTCTACAGGCTATGGGACAGTTCACTGCACACTGTACTCTAACAGCTGGCGGCCAGGAAGTCTGCTGCCCTAACCTCTAGCCAACAAGTATTTTTGTTTTAAATGAGGCACCAAAGATAGAAAACGCTATTTTTAGGCAGAGAAAATAAGAGTAAAAAGTCAGCCCCTGGGGACCAAACCATTGTGAGCCAACTTGTCCTCTGAGAGCAAGAAGGCAGCCCTGCTAGTTTACCAGCCAGGCCTGCCACAGATCCAAGTGCTAGGCAGAGCTGTCTCCCAGAGTTCAGACTCTTCAGCTGGAACAGCGGTTCTCAACCTTCCTAATGCTGCGACCCTTCAATACAGTTCCTCATGTTGCGGTGACTCCCCCAGCCATAAAATTATTTCATTGCTACTTCATAACTGTAATTTTGCTACTGTAAATATCTCACGAGAAGGATATCTGATATGCAATTCTGTAAAAAGGACATTTGACCCCCAAGGGGGTCTCAACCCACAGACTGAGAACCACTGAGCTGGAACAAAGGAAAAGCTGGCAAGGACACAAGGGATGCATGCAGACTCTGGGTTTTCCCCCTTCATCGGGTATCACTCATCAGTCCTGGGAAAAGACCATCTTGACCTTTAGACATGTGGGTGCAAAAATGAGAACCATCAGAGGACGGCGTGTGCCGAGCTGGGAGGGGCAGGGTGAGAGGTGAAGCATCTTTCATGAAGCACAGACTACATCTGACAGTTCTCAGCACCAGCACATCAGCTCACCACAGCACTGCTCGTTCTTCTGAGCAGACCCTCAGGAACCACCACCCAGGATGGATACACAGTGCTGTGTCAGTGAATCAAAATCACACGGGGCATCCTTTGGTTCAGCAGGAATGATGGGCCTCCTGCATTGATTGCCACCTCCTGTGGTTCTTCTTCCATGACACGACGTTTAAAAAAAGTCCCTGGGCACACAACTGCCTAACTTGACTCCTCCATTTCCAGGAGTCAAGTCAAGAAAGAGAAACGTAGCCTGCCTAGCACCTGGCAGGTTGACTCTAGGCTGGGATGAGGAGATGGACTTTCCTGTCTTAGTTGGCGTTCTATTGCTATGATAAACACCATGGCCAAGGCAACCTGGGGAAGAAAGGGTTTGTTCAGCTTACAGCTTCACCTCAGTCCATCACCAGGGACAATCAGGCAGGAAGGCAAGGCAGGAACCTAAAGCAGGAGCTGAAGCAGAGGGTGTGGAGGAGTGGTCACTGGCTTGTTCCTCCTGACTCCCTCAGTCTGCTTCCCTATTGCACCCAAGGTGGCACCTCCCACAATGAGCTGAGTCTCCCCATATCAATCAGTAGGGGAAAAGCACCACAGACTTGTCCAGGGGGCAGTCTGGTCTGGGCCTTTTCTCAGTTGATGGGCCCTCTTCCCAAATGATTCCAGCTTGCGTCAAGTTGACATAAAACTAACCAGTGAAGTAGCAAATGGATGCAGGTATTTTTGTTTGGTTTTCAGACAAGGTCTCTTTGGCTGGCCTCAATAGACTCATGGTCCTCCTGCCTCAGTCTCTGCATGGGTCACCAGACCCAGCTTACCAGTTTGGATTTTAGATGCTTTGTTCAGAGGTCCATTTCCAAACGTGCTGCAACCACTATTTAACAAACAAAGACATTCTAGCAAGCAAGTCTATTCAGCTGCACCAAAATAAGACAGGATGACGTGATCACTACAGAGCACCTAACTGTCCTGCCTCTGGGCTGAATGCCACAAGCACTGGCACCCCATGTACTCAGCATATCCATGCAAGCACGGTTTTCCATCGTGGTTGAGTTCTGAATGTCAACCTGAGTCGTCAGACTATGCAAACTCCTCTCAGCAGAATTTTCCTGGGACTCTGCTAGTATAGATTCCACTGTAACTACTCTTGCTGGAACGGGAGTCCACCCACCCTTTACAGAAGCAGCAACTGACAGCTCTGTGCCACAGGTCTCCCACCTGCTTCCCGGTGCCCAGGGGGAGTATCTGATAGGGGGCGCTTCAGGGGACGGGAGAGGGCCAGCTGAAACCAGAGCACCCCACCTTGCTGTATCCCTGATGTCCAAGTGTCTTCTCACATTTCTTGAGAGCAATGCTGGCTGACACTGGCAGCTGGCAGCAGGAAGTACCACTGCGAGAGCAGCATCCCACCAAGAGGGCAGGCTCCGACAGCTGTGCACTCAGACAGGTTTTCATCAAAACCAAGCGCACACACACACACACACACACACACACACACACACACACCCCTGGTGTGTTCTTTTTTACATGGTAACTGACTTAGAGTGTTATAGGACACTGCACATCACAGGGCTCTACCAGTTTTCAAACTCCAGTGTGGGCCGGAACCCTCCTGTCAGGAGACTTACAGGATCTTCCCTGTTCCCTGGCCATCTGATAAAGCTATAGTTTCTGACTGAGGCAGGGAGGTGAGCTCTCTTCTCCAGAAACTGGAAGACAGGCCAACCATACATAAAGCCTAACTGTGAGCTGGCAGATGCAGGGCTAGCTCAGACAGCTGCTAAAGTTCCAGCTAGACTTGCGGTAAGTCAGACCAGAGCCCTAACGACCAGCCCAGGAAACAAACCACCTGCTCAGAGCTAACAGGCTCATATGGCCAGGACATGTTAACAACTGAAAGCTTCCCTGCTTCAACTCAGGCCAAGTATCATCCCCTGGATCTGCCTGCTTCCAGCTTCCCCAGGCCAGGAGCCTGCAATGGCCCATCCCAGGTCTCCACACTCCTCCTCTCAGGGCAGGGCAAAGACAGCCACTCTGCAGCCCAGCTGAAGCCCTTCAATACTTTATCCTATAGTCTGAGGCAGAGCACATCCCTGGGGTCTAGATGTGCATGCAGGCACACACTGCCACAATGACTCTGGGCTTGCACCCTGCCGTTCACCTGAATTTGAACCCTGCACCTTGCACCCTGCACAGGCCATTCCTTCACCTGCATTTGAACCCTGCACCTTGCACCCTGCACAGGCCATTCCTTCACCTGCATTTGAACCCTGCACCTTGCACCCTGCACAGGCCATTCCTTCACCTGCATTTTAACCCTGCACCTTGCACCCTGCACAGGCCACTTATTCACCTGCATTTTAACCCTGCACCTTGCACCCTGCACAGGCCACTCCTTCACCTGCATTTGAACCCTGCACCTTGCACCCTGCACAGGCCACTCATTGACCTGCATTTTAACCCTGCACCTTGCACCCTGCACAGGCCATTCCTTAACCTGCATTTGAACCCTGCACCTTGCACCCTGACAGTGGACTGCCCTGCTCTATCTGTTGCCCGAGTGGAGCCAGATGCCATGTCCCACCTTCAGGGTGATCTCCTGACTCTTAACCACACCCCCTCTCCCTCCACAATCCCTCTCCAGATGAACTCCAGCGACAGTGACCCTTCCATGGCTCACCCAGGGAGATCCACCCCATCTTAGCACTCCTTCCTGTCTAGAAGCACACCTGGACCAGGTGCACTTATTAACTGTTCATCACAGCCAAGGAAGACAGATGTACAATGAATTCATTAAAAATACAAGATCATTTTATTAGGAGCCAGCTTCTAATTACTACTAAGTCTGCTCTGGGAAGAGGTGTTTATAGTATGACAGAATGGAGCACAGCTCAAAGGTCAACATTAATGTGACTTACCAGCAGAACAAGGAAAGAGGTGTGGGCGTGTCAGTGGCCTGCTACAGTCACACCCGGGTGAGGCAGGGAAAGGTTTGCAAACAGTGGAAAGACTCCCATGTTCAGTGCATACCGAACTCACCGAGCTGTTTACACAGCAGATGTCAGGCGCTGTGGTTTGTTAGGCTTACTGCAAAGTTTTCAAACCTTGATTTTTTTAGAGGTATTTATTTATTATCTATTTAGTGTCTATGGGTGTTTTGCCTGCATGTATGTCTATGCACTACATATACTAGAAGCCAGGAAAGGGCATTGGATTCCAGGGAACTGGAGTTACAGATGTTCGTGAGCCACAATGTGGGTGCTGGGAACTGAGTACCTGGGTCCGCTGCAAGAGTAGCCACCCCATATGCCTGGCAGTTTTGGAGGCAGAAACAGATGGATCTGTTTGAGGCCAGGCTGGCTGACATAGTGAGTTCGAAGACAGCTTCGGCTACATAGAGACCCTGTCTCAAAAAACCAAAGAGAGAGAGAGAGAGAGAGAGAGAGAGAGAGAGAGAGAGAGAGAGAGAGAGAGAGAGAGAGAAGAAAAAGAAAGAAAAGCCACCCCTGAGTTTTTAACTCCTAAGCCATCTCTTTAGCCACCAATGTTTGTTTGTTTGTTTGTTTGAGACAGGATCTCTCTACATAGTCCTGGCTGTCTTGGAACTCACTCTGTAGACCAGGCTGGCCTAAAACTGAGAGATCCATCTGCCTCTGCCTTCCAAGTGCTGGGATTAAAGACATTTGTCACCAAGCCCAACCTTTAATTGTTTTATATCTAAAATTTTAGATATTTTATTTATCCTCAGAATGGTACTTTATAAACTTGACTAAAAATTAACATAAAACTTAACAGCAAATTAAATAGCAAAGTGTCAGTGGCACTGGCAGCCCCTAGAGGAAGAATTTAGGAAGAAATGCTAGTGGATGATGAACGGGTGGATCAAAGTGGACATTTACCTTGATTCAAAGTGCTTCAGAAATGTTTATTTGGTGAAGTGCTCACTTCAGAGGCAGCAGAGCCTGAGTTCAAGCCCCAGACTCCAGGTAAAAGTGGAAGGACAGACTGCACAGAAGCTGATCTCTGACCTCCACAAGCTCACCTTGGTAGGCAACCCCTACACCCACATACATATGCAACAGTAAAAAGTATTTCTTAAAGCATCTCCTCACATAAGGCATACTGGTCATGCTAGTGAGCAGAAGTCTAGCCCAGTATCTCCTCCACACTGCAGCTCATCTGACGGGGCAGCGAGGACACAGCCCCAGTTCTACAGACTCGGCACACCCTGAAGGCAACCTGGATCTAGGCGGGGAGGCTTCAGACAGCAGAAGCTGAGGGACTTTCTACAGTTATCTCATGGAGCTACTGAGCACTTCAGCTGTGGCCACTCCAAATTAAGATATGCTCTACGTGTAAAATACACACTGAACTCCACAGCTACAGCATTCTTAAATATGTAAAATGTTTCTTAAGTAACCGTGTATGAGTGTGTGGTACTAGGCCTGGAACCCAGTTTGTTAATAGACTGACTGACATAATTACATGGGTTGACTTTCTTTTCTTCTATCATGTACCCCAGGCCAGTCTTGAACTATCTCTGTAGCCAAGGATGAACTTCTGTCTTCCAGCATCCACCTCCTAAGTGCTAGGATTACAAGCATGCACCACCATGTCCAGTTTATGTGGGGCAGGGCTAGAACCCACAACTCATGTATACTAGGTAAACGCTCTACCAACTGAGCCACATGATCACTGGTTGACTTCTCAAATACTCAACTAACCCAACACTCTTAGAATAAGCCCATTTGCAGGCGGATCTCTGTGAGTTCGAGGCCAGCCTGGGCTACCAAGTGAGTTCCAGGAAAAGGCACAAAGCTACACAGAGAAACCCTGTCTCGAAAAACCAAAACAAGAACAAAAAAAAAAAAAAAAAAAAAAAAAAAGAATAAGCCCGTTTGATCATGCTGTATCATCCTTCTTACACACTGTTGGGTTAGACTCAGCAATATTAGGTTAGAATGCTATGGTAAAACGGTCTGTGATTTCCTTCCTTTCAATGCCTTTTGGCATCACAGTGACACAGGCCTCATCACATAAGGGAATCGGTACTACCTTTTCTCCATCCCAATTCCCTAAGAGTCAGGGCCGACTTGGCATTATAGTAGAGCATTCTGGACCTTTATCAGACTTTAGAATACCTGACATACATAACAAGACATCTTGAGATGAGACCCCAGTCTAAACACGAAATTCACTCAGGATTCCTGTATACCTGACGACAAGCTAAAGATAATTCTATATAACAGCTTAAAGAAGGTTGTACATGAAAGATTCCTTCTATTTGGGTCAAGCTGGTGCTCAAAAGATTCCAGATTGTGGAGCATTTGGTTTAGAAATGCTTAATCTGTATTTTTAATTTTATTTTCCCTTTACATTTGTTTATTTTTGCAAGAGTCAGAGAGTTGGTTTTCTCTTTCCACTAGGTAGGTCCTGGGGATTGAACTCAGGTAGTCAGGCTTGGTAGAAAGCACCTTTACCCACTAAGTCATCTCACTGGCCAGGCGTCAACCTATAAATTTTCTTAAATTTACGGCAGAGAGTTTTTGGGCTTAGAAGTGGTAACTCTTCCAGTCTTCCCAGAAGTCGCCTGACTCTCTGGCCTTCAAGTGGTCGTTTCTCTGGTGGGAAGGGACTCTCCTGACACACTGGGAACCTCTGAGGTGCTCTAGATATACCTCCAGCTCAGCTTGGGCAGGCTGCCATGGCTGAAGCCACTGCACAGCTGAGGGTCGGGGCAGCTGCAGTGTTACCCCATTGCTGCCTATTATATAAGAAATGCCACCCAGCCTCTGCCCCAGTTTCTGGCACAGAACTCCTAAAAGCCCTGGAATTTCCAGGGTAACAAAGGTTATGGGGGCACTTTTGTTCTAATGAGGAAACTCTAGGTAGCTTCAAGGTAGGGGCTGGTCACCAGAAAGATGATGTCAGCATCAAAATCCCCCAAACTACAGGGAGAAGAAGGACTAGAGATTGAGCTAGTCATATATAGGTATAGTCTGATCAATCAGGCCTATGTAATAAGATCCTCATAAAACCTGTGAACAGTAGTGGGACCCCAGGAACTTCAGGTTTCAGGAAGGTGGTACATTTAAAAGACTCAAAAGCACCACACCATCTCACTTCCCAAACCCCACCTTACACATTTCCTCTACCTGCCCATATACAACTGATAGCAGGCATGTCCACTGCTAAGAGGAGAGAGATGGTTTAGCGGTTAACAGCACTGACTGATACCCCAGAGGACTCAGGTTCAATTCCCAGCACCTGCATGAATGCACCGATCCGAGTCACAGCACCAATGTTATTCATTAAGCAGCACTGTTTACCATGTGAGAAAAGCCAGGGGGGCAACAAAGCCCACTCTAAGAGTTTATTAAGGGAAGGAAATAGAAGGGGGTACTTAGGCCTATGGAAAGATTGTGTAGGAAGAGGAGGAGGAATATGTGAAACCCACTTTTTTTCTGGTTTTTTGAGACAGGGTTTCTCTGTGTAGTTTTGGTGCCTGTCCTGGGTCTCTCTCTGTAGACTAGGCTGGCCTCGAACTCACAGAGATCCTCCTGGCTTTTGCCTCCCGAGTGCTGGGATTAAAGGTGTGCACCGCCACTGCCGCCACCACCTGGCTGTGAAACCCACTTTTATAGATCCCCCCACCAACATGCGCATATGGGCTTACTTAGCTACACCATGCATTCGCATAGATTACATTATGTAGAACATAAGGCCCTGGGATGACTAAGCATCTTGCCAGCACATGCGTGGTCATGGAGGAGTGGCTAGCAATTCTAACACTGCAACATGCCACACGCATCTCAGGACAGCTACAGATAACATCATAACACAACGTCAAAAGGCCAGAGACTCTACTCCTAATCACCCAGCAAATGTACACAGAGTACTTTCCTGAGTGCTGAATCATTCTAGCAAATTATCTAACTGGAGGATGGGGTCATAAAAGCCCTTGATTTACATTCAGAAGTGCAAGTGACCTGAGACTTGCAACTAGCATGTGGAACTGGGACACTGTCTCCCTTTAACTTGTGGAATCTGATGCTAATTTCACAAATATGGTGTCAAACTTAAGTGAACTTAAGTGAACCAGTCACTCTCTAGAGAATGGACAAAGCAGCATGTGTCTAGTGTGGGGCAGGGGACCCCACAGTATGTCTCTCAGCTCACTGGCCTCGCTGCCATCTTGTCCATCTCTGACAGTTTGGGGCAGGAAATGTCCCCAGTCCTCCACCTAGACCCAGTGTGGAAATCCTCCACTTAGGTCCTAACCTCTGCTCTCTAAACTTCCCATGCCTGTGGTCACCAAAGGGTGTCTACAGACATGCTGTGACTTACGGGACTCGGGTCACCAGTTCCTAGCACAGAGCTGAGCTGACAGTCTCAGGTCATATTGCTGGAACAGCGTATATGCACATGGACAGAAACCCTGGATAGAATCCAAGGTCCTCTAACAACACAGACAAGTCTCCAGATTCTTCCTGAGGAGTCAGAAGGCTCTGCACCAGGACTGCAGGACAAAGTCACGGAGAATCAGGAATAAACATTCCCCTAAGGGCAGTAAAAGGGGAGGCCAGGACAAGCAGGGCTTTTGATGTCCATGAATGCGGCGGTGGCAGTGGCTGGGCCTACAGGTCAATCGCTACTTTGTACCACACTTCTCTTACAATGTTTTCCCCACTGTACTAGGGACTTTCCTGGGCACTGCTTGTAAGCACTTTTTGGTTTTTTTGGTTTTTGTTTTTTGAGACAGAGTTTCTCTGTGTAGTCCTGGCTGTCCTGGAACTCACTCTGTAGACCAGGCTGACCTTGAACTAATAGAGACCCACCTAACTCTGCCTCCCCGATGCTGGAATTAAGGCGTGCACCACCACTGCCCAGCTTGTAAGCATTTTTTATTTCACATAATTTATCTCCATCATCACTTGTTTTAAAATCTCTAGTAACAAGAATTCTTGGAAAGCAGCCCTTTTATTTCGTTAGTAGTGGACAGGAGATGACAGACTGGCTATACCGTTTAACTGGTGCACGTGGCCAGGTGTAGTAGCACACACCTTTAATCCCAACACTAGCAGATGGAACTCTGAGTTCTAGGCCAGCTTGGCCTACAGAGTGCGTTCCAGGACCACAGAGAAACCCTGTCTCAAAAGAAAGAAAAAGAAAAGATAAAAGAAAGGGTGCACGCAGTGTGACAGTGGCAGAAGCCTCCCCTAGCCAAGGTGCCACTCTGGTGCTTCTGTCACCAGACGTCAAGTACAGTGGATGAGGACAGAGCACACACTCCCTTGACTTCCATCCCTGTGGTAGTCTCCTGCTGCACTGACTTCATACACTGCTCTTTACTGCAGGCATGTACAGACAGGAAGAGCACAGTGCATTCAGGGTTTAGTACTTGCCCTCATTAAGGCATGCTCTCAGGGGTCTGGGAACATATCCCAGCAGATGACGGGTACTCTATAAATCAACCCCTAGACACATTCTACAGGACTTTCCTAAATTATGTCATAGCAACTTAGAAGTCAAATAAAGGCAAGAACACTTTCATATCGAGCACTAAAGAACCATACAGCTCCAGCACAGTACCACAAAACTGTCCTGTCAACAAGAAACCAAAAGGAAGAAGCTAAAGACTGCCCTGCAGCTAAGAGATGGTCTTGTGTCTCAGCTGGGAAAACGTTAGCTGTACAAGCATGAGAGCTGGGCTGAAATCCCCAGGAGCTGTGTAAAGCCAGGTGTGGTAGTGCACATCTGTAACCCCAGTGCTCATATGGGGAGATGAGGCAGAGACAGAAAAACCCCTGGAAGCTTGGGCAGGAGACCCTGTCTCAAACAAGGTGGAAGGTGAAGACTAAAACCAGGAGTTGTCTCCTGGTTTCCACAAGCACAGCTGCATTCATATTCTCTCTCTCTCTCTCTCTCTCTCTCTCTCTCTCTCTCTCTCTCTCTCTCTCTCTCTCCCTCTCTCCCCCCTGCGTGTGTGTGTGTGTGTGTGTGTGTGTGTGTGTGTGTGTGTGTGTGTGTGAGAGAGAGAGAGAGAGAGAGAGAGAGAGAGAGAGAGAGAGAGAGAGAGGCATAAGAGACGATCTCACGGCCAGGCCATCTCTGGAGGATGCTGAGGAGTAGATGTGAAGTCCTGTGGGGCTTGAAGCAGGGAGGACAGGTAGAGACTCCCTCTCAGTAAGAGAGTCTCTCAACCAAGTTCCCCTCCCACGGCTGTTCAGGCAACTACAGCTCACAGAGTTCGTAGAGGTCAGCTCCCAAGCAGGCACTAATCACACTTCCCTGCTTCAAATCCTCCCGAGGTCTACACTGTGCACAGGGCTCTTCATCATCTGGAATAACTCGGTCCTCTCTAGGCCAGCCAGTGAGGCTAAGCTCCAGAGCAGAGGTCTCTTCAGCAGGCGGCCCTGCTCAAGGCCTCCTCCAGCCTCTGCTTGCCCTGTACAGGCCGCATCAGCCAGTTCCTGGAACACTTCCCAGAGCGTTTCAAGACCCACTGCTTAGGACAGCAGGCTCCATGCTGCCTTCTTCCATTCTTTCCACAGCACATCTTGAAGGAACCCCATATCTGGGTTCTGCCTCCCTCCCTCTCAGTCCACTTACCCTCCTCTCTGCGGGCTCTACTTCCCCTCTCTAGCGCTCCAACTGCACATGCTTTCCTCCATCCTCCTCTCCGGCAACCCCCCGGCCCCACTCCTTCCTCACCCCCCAGCCTTCCATCACTCTTTTAAAGCCGTTTTCCCTTGACAGTTAGAAATACAGGGAGGGCAACAAAAATGCAGAACAAAACCAAACACCTTTATTGCCACAAGTTAGAAGAGGCCATCAAGAGTGCACTACCATAACGCATTCACTTCCACTTTTCTTTTTTCATAGAGGAACACAGCATAAGATGAAGTGTCTCTGATTCCCACTGACCGTCCTCTTCTGCACCCTCCCATGCAAATGCTAGCACCTTTGGAGCACACAGCACAGCCTTCCAGTCCAGTCTGGTACTTTCCTGAGCAAGGAAAATAAGTTTGCACTCTCCCAGCACCTAACACAGTAATATCGTAGCATAGTGTCATTCCAGGGCTTTCACTACTGACCTCATTGCTTCTCCTGTCCCCAATGACTGGAGGCCTCAGTGTCCAACCCTCATCCCCAAGTACCATCTTACACCTCCCAGTGACCTGCAGAGAAGATGTTCCAAATGTATAAGGCTAGCACAGGGCACAGCTGGCACATGTTCCGGGGATGGCTGGCTCTGAGGCTGTGCAATGCCATTGTGCTGCCCTCTTCCTAACAATATCCACTGTGGTGGTTTAAAAGAAAATGGTCCCCAAAGGGAGTGAGTGGTACCATAAGGAGGTATGATCTGTTGGAGTAAGTGCAGATCTGAGGTCAGCCTGGTTTACTGAGCAAGTTCCAGGACAGCCAAGCTTAGGCAGTGAAGGAAACCATGGGAAACAGAAAGCTGGTGAACAGGGGGCCATGTTCCAGCCCTAATAAACAGCAGAACTTGGCAATTTTGGCCACATGGTTCTGGAGTTAAGGACAGAAGGAAAGGGCTATGGAATTTGCCTCTGAGACTAAGGAAAGCCACTAAGGCCAGGCTCATGTCAGGGGTGTCCTGAATGGAGGCCAAGAGAGGCCACTGCATGAAGCTGTGAAATTGAAGCCTGGATTGCCTTGGAGACCCCAAGATGTTAGAGATGTTAGAGATGCCAGGGTCGTGGAATACCTGCCGAGGAAAGCTGCTAAAAAGGAGTAGAACCAGCCTAAGAGAAAGAAGGGTGTTACAGTCAACAAAGCTGAAAAGAGTTGGAGATCTGAAGAGTGTTTTGACATCAGAAATGCAGATGCAGAGTTTGGAGTTTGCCCTGCTGGTTTTCAGTCTTGCTTTGGTCCAGTATTTCCTCACTATGCTCCCTTCCCTATGTTTTGGAATTGTAATGGTCCTATGCCATTATATGTTGGAAGTAAATGATCTGGTTTTTTTATTTTGATTTTATAGGGAATTACAGTTAAGAGATTGCATGAATCTCAGAAGAGACTTTGATTTTTGAACTTTTACGTAAGTTTGAGATTATTATAGACTATGGGGACTTTGAAGTTGGACTGGATGCATTTTTGCATTATGACATGGCTACAAGCCTTTGGGGGCCAGGGAGTGGAATGTGGTGGTTTCAAAGAAAATGGCCCCCAAAGGGAGTGGCACTATTAGGAGGTGTGGCCTCTTTAGAGTAGGTATAGTCTTGTTGGAGGAAGTGTGTCACTGTGGAGGTGGACTTTGAGGTCTCATATATGCTCAAGCCAAACACAGTAAGACAGACCACTTCCTGTTGCCTGCAAGTCAAGATGTGGGACACTTAGATACTCTTCCAGCACCATGTCTGCCTGCACACAACCATGTCACAGCATGGTGATCATGAACTAAACCCCTGAAAATGTAAGCCACCTCAACTAAACATTCTCCTTTATAAGAGTTGCTATGGTCATGGTGTCTCTCACAGCAACTGGAACCCTAACTAAGTCAGACACCAAAGCTGGAGCACACACTGGAGCCTTACTGTGAACTATAACTTCACACCTTCAGAGTCCAGCATCTGCCTATCAGACTAAATGTCAGAACCACTTCAGGGAGGTGGAGAAGGATGAGATCAGGGTCTTGAATGGTCAGGTCAGGACTGCCAGATGACTTTTCTCATATTGTTATCCCAACATCTCTAGTCTCTGATGAGCACAGTACCGGAGCTGCTGGGCACAGGGACGCGACACTTACGGTCATGGACCTTGTAGCAGTGCTTCTGCAGGCGCTTAACCTCCCACTCCTCCAGCACACCATGAGTCATCAGCAGCTGCAGGAAGCGCCGATGGACATCCGTCATGGTACCCGCTCTTCTCGCGCTGCCCTGCATGTCGGAGGGAGCTGAAAAAGAAGTGCCACAGTCACCTCCATGCACACAAGAGCAATGGTGGTGAGTTTGCACTAGTTTATGTTGACAAGCAGACACTGCTTGTGGTTCTCAAGGTTCAGCTCCTTGTGCTGATGGCTCCAGAGTGGAAAGAACAGGGATCAGGGCTCAAGCTCGTTCCACTGGCTTTGAGCAGTGTGAACTGAGAGCTTCTGGAGCCACAAGTGGTTCACAGCCCTCCTGGACTAACTACTTAGGAAGTGGTAAGCGGGCAACTAAAGTCTCCATAGTGGGAACAAGGACAGAAATGTCCTCCCAAGAACTCCTATAACTCAGGTGAGTTAACCCAGCTAACAGCCTAGTGCCAACCTGTGCCAATTACCACTGGACAGTTCTGAGTATGGACCCTTGTGGGATCACTCACCAGCTCAACAGCCTTGGAGAAACTAAGCCGAGGCTTTGAGTTCTCCCTATGAAAGTATGATACCCACTGCTGAGAACACACCCGAGAAGCACTTAATAGACTCTACTTTCCTTCCCCTCTCCCCAGCTGCCAATAAAACATCTGTCACAGGAGGACTGTGGGCTATTTCTACAGTCCTTTGCATTCTCTCAAAAAGGTATCTTTTGGGTCCAGCAAGATGGTTAGCAGGTAAAGACATTTGCCACTAAGGATCACATCCTGGGTTCAATCCTTGGGATTCACGTGGTGGAAGGAGAGAACCAACTCCTGCAAGCTGTCCTCTGACCTCCACATGAATGTGATGTTTGTCTATAAAGCAATAATGGCATGTGTCAGTCCACACCCACATAGAGACACACATACATACAAAAATAAATGTAATAAAAACTTATCTTTCTACAAACCACACAGATCAGAGCTGACAAACACACAACACAAGGCAGATCAAAACACCTGCTCCTACCAGGCAGGCGGGGCCGGTAAGCACTAAACACATGGGTTTGAAGCTGGATGGAGGCACTGAGAACATGCTGACCAGGCCTGCCTGGTCCTCACACACATCTGAACTGGACTACAACTGAGCCCCTTTGCCTGACTGTTGCTTGTGGCACATTCTGAAGCAGTTACCAGTCATCTAAGACAATCCTGTGTTCCAACAAGCATATTGCCAAGATGTTAGGCCAACAGAATGTAGAAACACATTTAGCTATTATGTTCAGTCTGTTTGTCTATAAAGCAATAAGAAAACGTATCTTTAAGGCAAAAAAAAAAAATGTATTAAAAGTGAGATAAGACTACCAAAGGCTTACCAAGAACTCAGGGGGAAAAAAAAAGACACATAAAAATATGCCACTATAGTCACAGTTTCATGGCTGGCCCTCTGAGTTGGAAAGGCACACTGCCCAATGGCCACTTTCTCTACCTGCCTGCCTGCCTGCCTGCCTGCCTGCCAGCCATCTTGAAGAACACCTCAACAGCACAGACACTTCAACAAGCCCTAGGCCTGCCTCTCTCCTTCATCCACTCTTGTCCACGCAGGCCAGGCAGTCACACACCCGAGCACCCCACTCTGGTCCTCTCCCTAAACACAAGGAGAGACTAGAAAAAGGAAAACTCTGCAGAGGATATCCCGGAAAATGCCATGAATCTTGGAGGCTATGCTGACCCCCTGAGTAGAGGGCCACTACTGCACTCTGGAGTGACTGACAACCTGTTTCCTGCCCCGTTAACTAGCTTTCTGAAGAGGAAAGGAAGAAGGTGGACTTGTGTTTGTTTGTTTTTGAGGAAGAGTCTCACTATGTAGCCCTGGTTGGCTTAAAATGCACTATATAGACTATGCTAGCCTCAAGCTCATAGCAATCCTCTTGCCTCTACCTGCCTGTCTCCTGAGCATGCTGAGATAAAAAGCATGCACTACCATGCCTGGCTCAGATTTTTCTTTCTTAAATTTAATTCTGTCTTCCCAGACTGCCAGCTCAACGAATAAGCATGGCTTAAGGATTCAATTTCTGCCTTTGCGTGACAGGCAACATGAATTCTGGTTACACAATTAGATTAATAATAACAATGAAGAAAAACAGCTCAATAATAGAGAGCTCACCTAAAATGCACCAGGCCCTAGGTTCAACTCCTGGGATACAGGAGGGGAAAAAGGAGAGGAGAAGGAAAGGGAAGGAAGGAAACCAATTTAAAGATTAAAAACTCTTAGACCAGATTTTAAAAGTATGTACCATTACTTCTAAATGCTAGAAACCAATCTATCCTGCAAACTGAGAGCTAATGTGGTTTTACTGAATCAAAATAGACTTTATGGTAAAATAAATAAATAAATAAAGGATTAGCAGAAATAAAGATCATCACAAAGTGGCAAAAGGTCACACAGAATACACAACTACTTAAAATGTTTAGGCCTTTATCATGAGGCCTCACGAACTTCAAGGTCAGTTCACTGGGATCACAGCAGCACACACTAGTCCACACTAGGGTGGGAGAGTTCAGTCCTGATTCACAAGATGGACAAAGCAGAGCACAGGGAGAGGTGACAGGCATGACAGGAAAAGCTGAAGGGGGTGACTGTGCCCACCATGCTGGCTGCAGAGCAGGACGAGCCGAGGCAGCCAGAGAGCCAGGCTACAGGCTACTGACTAAAAGGCAATGAAGTCTGAAGCCAATACCAAAGAAATGACTTTTTAAAAAGGCCATTTGTTCAGAATGTAATGAGTGCAGTTACAAATAATCCCTTCTAGCCAGGTCTGGTGATGTAGGGGCCCCAGAATCCCAGTCCTTGGTAGGGTGAAGGCAAGAGAGAAGGAAAGAAAGGAAAAGACATAAATAATCCATTCCAGTAATGACATCAGTCAGTCAACGCAGTGGGAGACAGGATAAATGGGAAAAGCAGATACGGAGTCAGTACACACAGAAAACAAGTTGATAAAATGTTCTCACACTAAAAAACCAACAAACACGGAATGGAGGAGAATTGTGTGCATGCACGAGCATGTGTGATGCCGGGGGTCCAACCCATGGCTACGCCCATGCTAGACAGGCTACACTCTTGTGCTGAAGGAATTGCCTCTTACCTACGAAATGGCACATAAAAATAACTGCAGCAAACACAGATGAAAGAAAGCAGCCACTTCAAAATGCAATTGGAATCAATGCTATCGGACCAATACAAAGCCAATCCAAATTTAAGCAGGCTTTGTGAATTACCCGAATGTGACTGACGAGCTGATTCTAAAACTCACTACAGACAAAGCATCAAATATTTTTGAACAAAAGGTGGGAAGACTTGTCTTACCAGATATCAAAAACAGGATTAGTGAACCAACTGTGGAAACGGTACAGAAATTGACAAGTGGACCAATGGAACAGAATGGAGAACTCAGAAAAAGGTACGAGTGTGTGTGGAGACACGGCACGCTGGAGAACAGGGCTCAGGCCAAGCAAAGCTTCTGTGAAAGAGGCCATGGTCGGCCCACAAAATGACTGTCAGTGGTAGTGATGCTCGCTGCCAAGCTCAAGGCTGACAATCTGAGTCTGATCTCCAGGCCCATATGGTGAAAGGAAAACCTATCCTGAAAGAAAGGCATGCAGTGGGATACACCCCCAACCGCCCCCCCACCACACACACACAGGAGAGAACCAATCCTGAAAGAAGGCCTCTGACTTCACCTGCATGCAGTGGTATATACCCAACACACACACACACACACACACACACACACACACACACACACACACACACACACACACACGGTGCTGGGGCAACTGATTAGCCGTATGTGAAAAATAAAATTTAACCCTTACCTCACACCAAATGCAAACTCAAACCTAGAGGGTCATGGTTTTAAGAAAGGGAAGACTTTACAACTTTAAATGACATCATAGGACAATATAAAATCCAAGAGTAGAAAAAGATGTCCTTAGCAGAACAAAAGCCACAAAGGACAAAGCATAAAATACACTACTGAATTCATTAAAGAACCTCACCAAAAATACCAAAGCAGAGGAAGGAAGGGGAGGAGGCTACAAGCTGGAAGGTGTTTAAAATACACATAACCACAAGAGTCTTCAGAAGGCATGAAGAACCCCTACAGACCCAGAAGGAAAAATAAAGAGAATGAACACAGAACAGTAAGAGGCTGATGTATAAGCAAGAGTACATTCAAAAGCTGATCAACCTAAGTGTGATCAGGCAGGTGAATAAAAAGCCACACTGACACTGTCAGTGACACACACCAGAATCCCAGAACTCAGAAGGCTTTGGCAGGAGGAAGAACCACTTCGAGGTCAGTCTCGACCCCATACCCAGTGACCATACTCAACCACAGGCCAGTGTGGGCTATAGAGAGAGACTCTGTCTTACAAAAAGAAGAGAGAGAGACAGTTCAGGGGTCAAAGCATGCTGCTCCTGCTGGGGACCGGCGTTCTGTTCCCAGCACTCGCAACAGGCCACTCACATCCACCTCTAAGTCCAGCTCAGGGGATCCAAGGCCTCTGGCCTCTGAGGGCATCATGCACATACCCACACTCAGACACACATATACATACATATAATAAAATAAATCTAAAAAGAGAGAAGACAACAGGAGGGGAAGGGAGAGGAGTAGAGAGAAAGGGAGGGGGCAGGAGAGAAAAGCGATCTTCAGTGGGTAAGAGTGGTGGAATGCCTGGGCTGTGACTTCCCTCCACTTCTGGTGGAGTACAGATTTCAGCAAGCTTTCATGGCCCCAGAAACACCATTATTATATACATTCCTTACATAGGTGTCCATACTGGCCCCGGGAAATGTGTCCATAGAGGCCTCCTGTAATGGAACTCTGCCAACAATATGAATGCCCATCAGCCAAGGAATAGCCATGAAAGGGATTCTAATCACATCTGGAATCCAGGACAGTGAAGAAGGAAGCAGGGTTACTCACATCAACATGGATGCTGCTCAAAACATACCACATGCAAGCTGGGTATAGTGGCGCACGCCTTTCATCCCAGCACTCTGAGGCAGACAGGTAGATCTCTCTGAGTTCAAGGCCAGCCTAGTCTACATTGCCAGTTCCAGGTCAGCCATGGATACAGAGAGACCCTGTCTCAAAAGATAAATAAGTAAATAAATAGATAAATAAATACATACATACATAAATGAACACAAAATCATACCATATGCAAAGAGCAAGTCACACATTCACACGGGAGGTCAAACACTGAAAGAACTGTACATGGTATTCATCACAGGCCCCCACAAAGTCAGTGAGACCTACCAACAGCAAGGAAACACAGACTTCAGAGCAGTGAGTACTCTGAGGAGGGGAGAGGATTCAGTGGTAGTGTGGGGGATGGGACAATATACTTAATTTGGTGGTGGTACCCATGTAGGTGTTCACTTTTTGTTCTTCACATACTTTTATAGGCATGTAACGTAATAAAAATACACAAATAAAGCCAGCTTAAGTATCAAAGAGAGAAGTGAGGTAGGGAAGGGGGTCAGAAGTTGGGGTGGAAAAGACGCACAGGAGCTATGCTTGCATATGGCTATGACAACCATCTAAGAGACGGAGAGCGGATGAACCATAGATACTTGCTGCTCACCCAAAGGACTTTAAAACGCCAAGTGTTTGCACAAGAAGCAAAGCCTGGGCACTGAATGGGCAGCCTGTGCTAGGCAGTGTTAGTTCTCTGACCACACAAACAGCCTGGTTTGGAACTCCCCAGAACCTCCTGAGGGACACTTTCACAGAGGAGGGAACTGAAGCTAAAAGGCACCCCGGTGACAGTGATGGTGAAGGGGGCGGTACTACAAAAGCAGTGTCGGTTCTTTAACCCGGCCACTCAGGAGGCAGAGGCAGGCGGGTCTCGAGTTCGAGGCTATCCTGGTCTACAATGAATTTCAGGAAAGAAACTGTGTATCGAAAAACATGATCACACACATAATCATAAATAAATAAAACCACGGTCTAGGTTCCTTATCTACACTTCTCCACTCTTCCCTTTGAGAACTTGGCCTGGGTTAGCGGTGTTATCTGGGGTTGTCAGTACCAAGTGCAACATAAAACGGGGCACAGGAACCCTAGGCCTTTCCAAAATCGGACGAACGGATGATTCTGAACACATTTAGCCTCGGGCTTTCAAATACGGGCTCCATAAACAAAACAAAGGAGGCCCTGGAAGGGAGAGGCACGAGGCGGGGGTGGTCGTTTGGACACAGTGGTACAAGCGGCTATCACCTAACGGTGACAGTGTCGAGGCGCACTTTCTCCGCCTGGCCTATTATAAGATAGAGAGGCAGGAGGTACACGAGTTCCGGGTCAGCCTGGGCTACATGGTGAGGCTATGTCTCAAAAAGACAAAAATTTAAATTAGAAATAACTTGTTACGGAGCTAGGTCACAATCCGTGTCCTCTGCGGGCCTCAATATCCCCGTCAGCGCCGGACAACGCTCTCGTACGCTGCGCAGACCCCACCGCTGTCCTCCCGTCGCCCCACGGACGCCCGCTTTGGTCCCCGCAGCGCCCCGCGGCCTTCATACGCACCGCACGCCCGGAAGCCGACCAGCTGCGGTCACGCCGGAAGCGGCTCTCGGGGCCCGCCTCCGAGGCGGGGAGAGATCCAATATGGAGTGTCTATTGGTGGAGTACGCATGTTCATCAGGAGAGTACTTCCGTTTCCCCGCCCCTGCCGTTGCTATGGCGCCTCAGCAGCGGTGGGCTGAGTCCTGCGCTGCGCAGTTTCCCGCGCGGCTTTCGTACTTCCCGGAAAGATATCCGCCGCCCCCACTGCCCGCTCGGCGGATGAGAGCCCACGTTGTGTCTTGTGTGTTAAAAATACGAGCTTTAGGCCGGAAGAGGAAGAATGTGGGTTTTGTTTTCCTGTAGCCTGAGCTAGAATCCTGGCTCTGCCGTTACTAGTTGAGCGTTGGCCATTCCTGGAGTTACTAAATGAGGTTAATAAAGTCGGTTCTGGGGTGGTTACATAGTTCAGTCTGTAAAAAGCTTGATGGTCAGGCAATGTGTTTCAGAAAGCAAGGTGGAGGGCATCTGAGGAACCACATCTGAAGTTGACCTCTGGCCTCCACAGCACGCACACGAACACACTCACAAAAAGTCCTGAATACTGAAGTGTTCACAGGATTTAAAGAGCTAATGTGCAGCAAGGGCGAGGATAGCAGCTGAGAAGTGTGGCATGGTAGGGCTGGTTAAGCCTTAGTCCCGCTCCCCTAAGAACTGAGATGTGATAAATTACCGAAGGGAGTGACTTCTGAAGGCATTTCCTTTGTATACATTCCAGGCTCGAATCTCAGAGCTGGAAATGCACCCTTGCCCAGGAAAAGTGACTAATAATACAACTGCACAAAGTGCATAGTGTAATCTCTGAAAACACTTTCTTACTCTGCTTCTCGTCAACCCAGGAGTCTTGGACAGCTCCTTCTGGAGAGGTCTTCATCTGAGTAGGGAGACTAGCAGTAAGTTAAGTAAGCTAAAAGCTTGATCTCTGGAGTTGGAAGACCAGGGTCAAATCCTGGTTCTTGAACCCCAAATCTCTGAGCTCTAGGACAACACAATCAACCCCTGGCCTCAGCCTGCCCATCTGTAAAGGAAGAATAATAGTATCGGGCTGTGGACATGGTTGTGAAAATGAACTGTGAACCACTGGGGATGGGGTAAAAGCCTGGTAACTGAACTCTCATTACTACCAAAGAACTGTGTGCATCACAGTGAGAGGAGAAAACAGCCCCCAATGGAAAGCTTGCACAATTGGTTTGCCCTGCAGTCTTGAAAATCAAGCCATTCTCAGTATTCAAAGTCAAGGTGTGGGCCAGGGGGGATGGCTGGGTGGGTAAAGGCACTTGCCACCAAGTCTGAAGTGAGAGAAGCAGTCATTTCTTCCAAACAGGTTTAAAAGCTGTGTGCCCACTTCCCCTAATGCTCCTGGCTCCTGAAAAGCCCCTTTTGTTAGTCATTTGTCAGATAGGCTTGTTGGACCAGGTGTAATCGGCTATCTAGAATCCCTGAGATGCTTAAAAGCATAAGATACCCCACATTCTCCCTCAGTTCTCGGCCCCTTTTCAGGCTGTTTTCTAGCTTAGCCAATCAGGAATAGATGGCAAGGTTGAACATCAACCAATGAAGAAAGGCCAAGATCCCCATGAACTGAGGATGGGACAGAGGGCATTTTGGCCATGTGTGACCTTCTTATCAAGCCTGGCATACCCCTTTGACAAAAAGACTGCCTTGCTGGGTAATTTTTGATTTGGTCGTTTCTTTGTGTGACACCAAAATATTAACTTATCAACTAGACCCACACAGTAGAAAGACTTGACTTCCAAAAGTTGTCCTCTGACCTACACATGCAGCACACACACACACACACACACACACACACACACACGTAATCCAAGACAAGGTATCTCACAGAAGGCTGTGGCATATCCAGCCAATCTGGAAAGTGAGACACCTGGCCACCACAGGACAGCGTTTTGCCTTGGCAGTGTCTATTTGGAGCTGGGGAGAGAGCCTCCCCCTTTCGTCGTCGTGAAGCTCCATTCTCCTCTTGTGCAAGACAGAAAAGCCAGGGAGCAAAGCTAAGACTCTGGAACCGCAGCATTCTTCGGATCCAAGGACCAAGGAAGGAGGGTTCAAGAACAAAAGGTTCAAAAGGGAGCAATATGCAGGGCAGCCAAGACTGGGGAGACTCTTGAGAAAAGAGTAGGCTGTGGTCAGGATGGTCAGGGTAGTCTGAGGAGTTCCAGAAAGATGGGCCATAGGTTTACAATGTAGACAATGGAAGTCTCCATAGAGCGGCCAGGAATCCAGAACAGACTCCAAAAGAAGTGAAGCAGAGAAGTACAAGCAGCTGAGCTTTCTTTTAGGAAGTATAATGTAGAAAGGGAAGCCTTGAAAACTCAGAAGCCTGCTGGAATAAAGGATAAAGAGAGAAAACAGATAAGAGATATGTCAAGGGAAATGAACGGCTAAATACAGCCTGGCACCACAATGCTGGCCTTTCTATCTTCTCTAGTCTGGCTAGCAGTAGCTGAGGAAGTGCTGGGGAGGGGAGGGTGAGAGGATGGAGCCGAAAGATTTGGACCACACATCAAGATGAGTGCAGAAGAGAGACTAAGGCTGGCACCCAGACTGCAGATGTGATGGTTATCTGAGCCAGCCCCGCTCCACCTCCGAGGAAACACTAATACAGATTCATCTTAAAGTGGCCTTTGGTTGGGCTTGTGCAGCTGACTCCAGGATGCAAAGCCTCTGTAGGGGGTTGCTTTGCTCCACAGTGATGTCAGAAACCAGAAGGATGCTGGATATTCACATTCAATCCATGATGTGGGAAGGTTCCAGCAAATGAGAATGAGAAGGATAAGTCAGTCTGAGGGCTCAGCGAGGTGAACTGGTACCGTGGGCCCAAGAATGTGGTATTGAAATCCAGTCACAATATCGTTGTTTGTTTTTTACTCTTTTGGGGTGCCCACCACCCAGGTCCCAAATAAATCACACACAGAGACTTATTCTTAATTATGAATGCCTGGCCTTAGCTTGGCTTGTTTCTTACTATCTTTCCTTAACTTTAAATTAGCCTGTCTACCTTTTGCCTGGGGGCGTTTCCTGGTCTCTTCTGTAAATCTTTTTTTTTTTTTTTTTTTTTTTGATTTTTTGAGACAGGGTTTCTCTGTGTAGTTTTGCGCCTTTCCTGGGACTCACTTGGTAGCCCAGGCTGGCCTCGAACTCACAGAGATCCGCCTGGCTCTGCCTCCCGAGTGCTGGGATTAAAGGCGTGCACCACCACCGCCCGGCCTGTAAATCTTTTTGTTGTTGTTGTTTGTTTGTTTGTTTGTTTTTTCCGAGACAGGGTTTCTCTGTGTAGTTTTGTGCCTTTCCTGGAACTCACTTTGTAGAACAGGCTGGCCTTGAACTCAGAGATCTGCCTGCCTCTGCCTCCCGAGTGCTGGGATTAAAGGAGTGCGCCACCACCATCTGGCATGTAAATCTTACTCTTACTCCATGGCTTGCTGTGTAACTGAGTGGCTGGCCCCTGGAGTCCTCCTTCTCCTCCTCCTCCTCCTGCTCCTCCTCCTCCTCTTCCTCCTCCTTCTCTTTTCTTTTCTTTTTTTCCCCAGATTTCTTCTTCTATATATTCTCTCTGCATGCCAGCCCCACCTATCCTTTCTCCTGCTTTGCTACTGGCCTTTCAGTTCTTTATCAGACCATCAGGTGTTTTAGACAGACACGGTAACACAGCTTCACAGAGTTAAACAAATGCAACATAAACAAAAGTAACATACCTTAAAATAATTGCTACAAACAATGTCTGCAGCAGTCCTTCACTCTCAAAGAGATGGGCACCTTCTGAGACATGGTCAGTGAATCTCTAACAGCCTTTCCGGTGCCGGGAAGTAAGTTTACATCAAAGAGAGTGTTGGTCTTGGTATCAGAAACTACAGGCTTGTGCTGTGAGACTACCCCCATCCTCAAAAGAGCATTACTCCTGCTTCTGCTATGTGGGCTCTTCAGATCCCCCTCCATGCTGTTGTCTGTCTGTCTGTCTATGGCATTAGTAACTCTTCTAATAAACTTCATACTCCTGACATGTTGTTTCAGTGTCCCTCTTGAACCCACATCCAAGACCTTTCTTTTTTTTTTTTTTTTTTTTTTGGTTTTTTGAGACAGGGTTTCTCTGTGTAGCTTTGCGCCTTTCCTGGAACTCACTTGGTAGCCCAGGCTGGCCTTGAACTCACAGTGATCCGCCTGGCTCTGCCTCCCGAGTGCTGGGATTAAAGGCGTGAGCCACCACCGCCCGGCTCCAAGACCTTTCAGTAGGAACAAATATTGAGAAATGACTGAGGGTCACCAAGGAGAACAGGTTACCCCAATAACGAAGGCTCAAAGTTTCTTTTTGGCTCTGTGTTTACCGTTTTGATATACCAAGCACTGGACTATCCACTCCATGACAATGTTGCTGCTCAGACACTCCCAGGAAAGTTGAGTCTAAAATGTCCGAGAGTTTTGTGCTCACGCAAAGTGTTGTGCAAGACAGAGGACATTGAGGGAGGTGGTTAAGGCCTGAGCTGGAGAGGAAGCTTCAGGTCAGGGGTCACACTGAGCAGGTGGGTCATTTGCCTGAATGCCATGGAAGGGATCAGAGAAAGAGCTTAACTTTGTAGTGTACAGAAAGAGCTTTGATGCGTTCTTTTCAGTTATTCCTGGAACAGGTACAGAAGCTGTGTGTTGGGCCTCAAAGCTTTGGCAGCTTCCAGAGAATCTTCAGATCACACTCAATGAACCACAGAGCCATGAGACTAGAAGTCAACAACATGCCAGGCCAGAAACCCATGCGAAAACTGTGCCCGAAATCAGTTACTGCAGCTGCTTCTGAGGAAGGGGCCAGGAAGTCAGGCAACTTTTTTCTTTTTTCTTTTTTACTGTAAGCACCTATTTGCAAAACAATAAAATTGAAAATTGTAAGTATGCATCTGAGTTTTCTTTCTGAAGCTAGGTGATGCTCATGGCAAATGTACCCACAGGTGTTTGTTATATTCGTCTTTATGACCCTTCTGAATGATAAAATATTTTTGTTATAGATTTTTTTAAAAGAAAAATAACCTATTCGGAAACTGAAAATTACATGCAGGTTAACAAGAAAAGCAGTCTGGTAATTGCAAAGCACTCAGAAGTGAGTGTCCACAGCTAGCATGGCAGAACAGCCTGCAGACGCTAGGAACAAAAGTCTTCAGGGAAGGAGTATGAACGCTTGCACAGCAGGACAGGATCCAACGGACATTAGGAGGGAACTCTTATTAATGGCAGGATCACAGGGGTAAGTGACTCAGTTAAGTAGCAGGAAAATGTCAGCTGAATAAACACAGAGGAAGCAGAAGGAAGGGTATAATAATATTTTTTTTTCCAGAGCTGAGGACCGAACCCAGGGCCTTGTGCTTGCTAGGCAAACACTCTACCACTGAGCTAAATCTCCAACTCCAATAATTTTTTTAAAGCAGAAATGAGTACAAAATGAAGTTATAAAAAGCAAAAGCTGGTACTCTGTTACAGACCAGTGAAACAAAGTTCTTCTAAGGTTGATAAAAAAAAAAAAATAGGACAAAAATATTCTAAGTGGCAAAGGGGACACAGCAGATGTAGTAACACCCCTAGAGAGGTAGGAGGCAGATGGAGGGCTTGGCTAAGGAAGGGCAGACTTTCCCTGGGCCGGGACTTGCTGTAACCACATCATGCTGCTTGGGATCCTCCTGCCTTCCACCTCCTGGGGCTGGGACACAGGCTTATACCACCATACCTGGCTCCGTATGAACTTTGTGGTGAACAACTTTGTGGCAAAAATTTTTAAAAAGTTAAAAGAGATACCGTCTTGATAAGAACACAAATTCTAAAACTCGGCTAGAGAAGAAAAGTAGAGCAGTAATTATCAATGATATTGAAACAGTAAGAATGGATTTGCTCCAGCTCCCAGAACACCCAGGCCAAGGTCTGAAGACTCACTGTGAGGGGTTTTTCTTAAATTATTTGAAGTGTGGAAGACCCACACCTTTCATCCAGATTTTTCAAGGTGGGAAGACCCACCTCTAATCTGGACCATACCTTCTGGTGGCAGAAGGACATGGAAGGATGTGGAAGAAGGAAGCTTTTGCTATTTGTCGCTTGCTCTTGCTCTCAACTTACCGTCATTAGAGTCTGCTTCCTCAGGATTCTAATGTATACTGAAGACCAGCTGAGTCACCCAGCCTTCTGGATGAACAACTATTGCATTCTTGGGCTTTTTGTTGGACTAGCTGGACCACAGCCCGTAAGGCACTCTAATAAATCCCATATATATGAATATATATGTGTGTGTGTGTGTGTGTGTGTGTGTGTGAATATATATTCTATCAGTTCTCTTCCTCTAGAGAACCCTGACTAATAGACTGGTGTAACAAAAGATGTGGAGGGCCTGGAGAGCTGGTTCCATGGTTGAGAGCACTGCCTGCTTTTCCAAAGGTCCTGAATTTAATCCCCAGCACTCACATGGTGGCTCACAACCATCCACTGTAGTCCCATAGGATCCAATGCCCTATTCTGTTGTGCAAATGTACACACCAACAAAATACCCATAAACATAAAATACATAAATAAATCTTTTAAAAAATATGTTGAGAAATATTCAACCTTACTACTCATTGAAAATAAAAACAAGAAAAGAGATAATTTTCACCCTTAAAAGTGGTGAACTGTTGCCAAGAGTAAGAAGAAACCATCACTGGGCGGTGGTGGCACATGCCTTTAATCCCACCACTCAGGAGGCAGAGGCAGGCAGATCTCTGTGAGTTCAAGGCCAGCCTGGGCTACAGAGTGAGTTCCAGGAAAGGCACAAAGCTATACAGAGGAACCTTGTCTCAAAGAGAGAGAGAGAGAGAGAGACAGAGAGAGAGACAGACAGAGAATCATTTTATGGTCATGAGCTGAGGTGGAAGCATCCCAGCTACTGTGGAGGATAGCTTGGTGTCTCTGATGTTGTAAGAGCTCATCTAGCAATTCAACTTGTTGGAACTCAGCTGGAGAATCCCACTTTCATGCCAAGAAGATTGCTGCAACAGAGGAAAGATGGGAACAGTCTACACATCCACTGACAAGGAAATGAAAAAACAAAGTACACCCGTGCCAAGATCCTGTGACCTTAAAAAGAATGGGCTAACTCAGACTCATGAGCACCTACATGTGTGAGTCCTGAAAGCATAGAATGAAGGAGAGAGAGAGAGAGAGAGAGAGAGAGAGAGAGAGAGAGAGAGAGAGAGAAGTGAGACCTGATTTTGATCCCCGGGCCCCACGTGGTAGAAGGAGAGGCGTGACTGCTACAAACTATCCTCTGACCTTTGCACACATGTGTGGGCACTCACAAGGGGACACGGACACACACACACACACACACACACACACACACACACACACACACACGCATGCAAATACATGCAAACGTAAAACCACAAGGCAAAAGGATGCATGCATTAGGGTTACTATCTATGCAAGACTGATGAGATGCAAGAAAAAAAATGAGGGGTGTGTGACATCACTCCAGTCCAGGGCTCTAGTTTCTAAAGATGTTAATTGATTATTTGTTCTTGTTTGTTTTTGTTTTGTTTTGAGACAGGGTCCCTCTATTTCATCCTAGCTCTCCTGCTTGTACATATGTGGACTTGCTATGTAGACTAGGCTGGCCTCAAACTCCCAAAGAACTACTTGCCTGCCTCCCAAGTATTAGTATTAAAGGTGTGTATCCCCAGATCTAACTAGACCTTGAACTTTTGCTTTAAACCTCTGAGTAGCTGAGATTACAGACATGTGCCCTCAATTGTAACTCTAATCTTTGTCCTCTCTTTAAATATGCTGCTGCATTATGATAGACGTTCTTTTTCTTTTTCCTGACACCAAATACTCTCTGAAAACGTGATCTTTAGGCTACCTAATATTTGAAGAAATATCATTTGCTACCATCACTCTTTTTAAGCCCCTGCTGATAAGTGGATGTTCCCCGACACAGTCTAAGATGCATCCTCTGCACATTAACTGCTGAGGACATCTCTGCTTACTCAGATTCCCAGAAGCAGAATTATGGGGTTGAAGAATGCACACACATCTGGGCTCTTGGTGAGCACAGCCAGCTGTCCTGAAGAAAGATGAACCATTTGCCCTGCCTCAAATGTCTGTCACGCCAGGTCTGACTACAGGCTGGCTCTAGACCAGAATCTGAGGAAAAGTTGGTCTTGGGGCCTTCACCACTCTTCAAAGAGGTTAACCTGCCGGATCCTGAGGCTGCCCCTGTGCTGTGGCATTGTGTGTAACTGAAGCCTGGTTGGTACCTCGTTTAGGAGGTCCTGGGTGGCCGGGGTGGAGTCTTACCTGATCACAGAGCTGAGATACCTCGAACAGGTCTGACTTAGTGCCCCCTCCCCCAATTCTATCTGCTGGTGTTGGCTTATAGCCTTGGATTCCTCTGGATTTGTTTTGTTACTAAGTTAAACAAACAAACAAAAAAACCTAGCCAGGCATATAAAAACTGTCTGAAAAAGAAAACCAGGACCACAGAGTGAATTCTAGGCCAGCCCAAGCAATTTAAGGAGACCCTACCTCAAAATAAAAAAAAAAAATTACCTGGCAAGAAGGCTCCGTGGGTAAAGGTGCCTGCCAAGAAGCCTGCTATCTGAATTCAACTCTTGGGACCCACGGTGTAAGGAGAGAACCAGCTCCTGCAAATGTCCTCTGACCTCCACATCTGGGCCACTGGCACACGCCCATACACATACATGCACACACACAAAATTAATGTAATGGAAACCTCTGGAGCAGCTGGGACCACGGATGCCTAGCTAATTACATTCTTTTAATGCCATATAGCCTGTGTGGTCAAACAGAAAAGCTAAAGTCAGCAGAGTGCCCAGGGTGTAAGAACCTGTTCGCCCTCCTCGGCCCTCTGCTTGGCCTGCTTCCGCATTCTTAACGATTTCTGGCTGCTTTCTGAAAAGGTAGAGAAATTATTTCCAGATAAGATGCCAGGTGATAACGATTTCCCAGCGTCTCAGCCAACACTGAAGAAAAGTTGAATTCGGAGCAAGCTAATCAAAGCCCCAGATCACCCTCCAGGGAGGCTCGACCTCACCAAAGTCCCAGATCACCCTCCAGGGAGGCTCAGCTGCACCAAAGCCCCAGATCACCCTCCAGGGAGGCTCCACTGCACCAAAGGCCCAGATCACCCTCCAGGGAGGCTCAGCTGCACCAAAGGCCCAGATCACCCTCCAGGGAGGCTCGGCTGCACCAAAGTCCCAGATCACCCTCCCGGGAGGCTCACTGCTCCGCTCCTCTTATCTACAGTTGGCCTCTATGTATAGTCAGAGAACTACCTGGGAGCTGGGAGACTACACAGCCAGGCAGCTGGAGTCCTCACCCTACATCTGCAAAGAGAAGAGGCCCAGTGAGACACACCAGTGTGATCAACCCCCCACCCCACGTTAACTCCATTACACCCTAACCCCACGCTCTTCTTGTGTTCATTTTCTCCTTGGGAACAACCGGAAGTGAGGGGTGGGATCCTTGCCATGCTCTTCGGGCCACAGCAGCCTCCAGGGGTCCTTTTATCTGATTTGAAGGTGATTCATTCCTCTGGGAACAGCAGACAATTCACTCCAGATTTCCATAGCATTCCTGTTCCTTTTGTCTCCAGTAAGATGTTGGAAACCAGCGGGTGTGTGTGTGTGTGTGTGTGTGTGTGTGTGTGTGTGTGTGTGTGTGAAAAGACAGTGTTTGTCAAGGTTAGGAGCTGTCAAAGGTGAGCAACACTGTTTCAGTGTTCCAAACCTCTTTACTCTTTGGGACCTAGTGAAGTTTTTTGAAGTGTGACAGGACCAGACAGTACAGAGGGTCCTCCATCTTGTATTCCTGCGGAGGCCATTTTAGGTTTAACTAGAATTTGATCTCCTTGATGGAGAATTCCAGGAAAAATTACCCAACTGTATTCTAGGAACCCAAGGTCAAGATGCCCAGCTAACTTATCTCAGCTTCTGTTCCACTGCTTGCCTGTGCGGAACCCGCTCCTGCTAACCTCTTATCTCGGCTTCTGTCAGATTGCTTGCCTATGAGAAGCCCCCACTACAGCTGCCGAGTGAGGTGCCAGGACGTGGTTGCTGCCTTCAAAAACCCCGTGTTCTGGACACTCTGCTCTAGACTTAGGACCCAAATACTTGAGTGTGGTCCCCGCCAGATGGAATAAACACTTTCAATTATCTATAAACTGTGTCTGAGTCGTCGTGTCTGGCGGACTTCCTGTAGCAGAGGGATGAACTGTAATATGACTGACAGCATAGACACATGCCACTCTCTTCATAAAATCGGGGTTCACTGGAGTGTGACTAGAATTACAATGACAATATGATTCTATCACGTATTACACACGTGGCGTTCATCTTCCCAAAGATGGAAGTCAAACCGTGTTTTTAACTCTCCTTTACTTAGAACTCACTTGAAAATAGATGAGGAAACCACAGTTGAAAAGAAAGTATCGAGTTGACTCACTGAAGTTTTCATTTTCATTCACTTTTGGCACTCATTCTAGCATTCAGCAAGAGCTTTAGAAGCAGAGAGCAAAGTATATATATATATATATATATATATATATATATATATATATATATATATATATATATATACACAAAATGCTGGGGATCAAACTCTGGACTTTGTTCCTACTAGAAAGCACCCTACAGCAAGGCATGTGCTCAGCGCTGCAGAGATAAACTTGAACAGTCTAAAACAGCCAACAGAAAACGATGCTTGTTGCCAAGCCTGATGACCTGAGTTCAAGCCCCAGTACCCACATGGCAGGAGAGAACCAGCTCCTGCTGATGCCTCAGGCTGTCCTCTGACCTCCATGCCTGGGCCATGGCCTGGGCCCACCAATCCCCTCCCACATACACAAAATGAATTAATGTAATAAAAACTTTAAAAAATAGTCTTTACAATCAAGTTGCTTGAAACTGTTGAGAGAAGATTAGTAAGTAAAATCTAGAAGGTAATGACTGAGTGCTGATAGGGTATTATTTATGCCATTAAGTGCAAAAATATTGACTATATTTAGGCAAAAAGATTTATTGCAAGGATGTTGGCACTCCATTAGTCAGGATAGGCTAAGTTATCCAACTTTTGTTCTAGGTCATTCTACATATGCCCTAAGATCTGTGGCTCATGTTTGCTTTCTGTCACTATTACAAATGTTTGTGTTAATAAAATTAGACAATGTGTGTTTGGGGTCACATTTTGGAGGCCTCTGTCCATGATTCCTTGGCTCTGTTACTATGAGGCCGTGGGCAAGGGCCCCTGGAAGAAGGCCATGAGGGAGGAAATGTGTTCACCTCATGACCAGAAAGTAAGAATGAGAAGGACTGAGAGGCTAATGGTTCACTGTTTTCCTTGAAGAGTATGCTCCAACAGCTTAGAGACCCCAGGCCTGTCTCTGAGAGGCTCCTCCACTCCTCAAAGCAGAATGCTGGAGAGCAAGCTTTAACCCATGAGTCTTTGGAGTGTTCCAGACCCGTTCAGTGGTAGATGACTCTGCCCTGACACTCACTCAGGGACTCAGAGAAGTGGAGGATCCACCATCTACAGCCATGCCATCTCAAACACATCTTATGTGACAGGGAGTAGGCAGACCAAAGCTCGACACAGGTTTTAAATATGTAGTGTGTACACACACACACACACACACACACACACACACACACACACACCACTCTAGTTTGTTCTTTTTGTTAGTTTTTGTGTGTTTAGTTTTGTGGGTTGCCTGTATGTCTGTCTGTATACCGTGTGCCTAGTGACCTTGGAGGCCAGGAAAGGGCTTCAGATCCTTTGGGACTGAACTGCCTTGTGAATGCTGTGAACCGAACCCACGTCCTCTCAGAGAACAGCCAGTACTCTTAAGTGCTAAGCCATCTCTCCATTCCTGTCCCCACCCTCCACCCAGCCCCACAACCCCCCCCCAAAAAAAAGATAGTGTGACAATTAATCTTCATTGTCAACTTGATTGGATTGAGAATGACCCAAGGGCCAGCAAGATATTTAGGAGGTAAAGGCACCTGCGGCCAAGTCTGATGATGTGTTCTATCCCCGTGCCCGCCTGGTGAGGAAGAGAACCCCCTCCTACAGCTTGTCTTCTGACCTCCACTTGCCTGCCTGTTGCATGCTGTGTGTCGATAAATAATAAATATAAAAGGAATTTAGAATGACTCGGGAGACAGGCCTCTGAGAGTCGGGAAGTGTTTGCAGAGAGGAAACAGCTACCCTGAGTGTAGGTGCACCATCCCACAGGAAATGAGAAAATGCGCGGATGTGGGCATTCCCGTGCCTCCCCTTCTGACCCCACCTTGACAGTCATTGTGTTGCTCTCTACAGCCCACAGTGACAATGTCAGGAACCATCTGAAACCTGAGCCAAAATAAATCCTTCCTTCCCGGCGGGCAGTTTGTCACAGCAAGAAGTGAAATTCCACAGTGGTTTTACCAGAAGAGACAGCATTCAAGATGAGGCTTGAAGAGTGGGGTGGAGTCATTGAGAAGGGAGGCCAGCCCAGGCTAAGAGGGCACAGTAGTCCTTGGCCAGGAAGAGAGGCTACGCAGATGACTAGCAGAAGGGATCTCTGGTTACTTTCCCACTCCAACCTGTGGTGGTATTGTGTTCCCCCCAAAATATTGTGCACCCTAATAAACTTATCTGGGGTCAAAGAACAGAACAGCCACTAGATACAGAGGCTGGAAAATGGTGGCACTCACACCTTTAATCCTAGAATTCCAGAGGCTTCCCTCTGGATCTCTGTGAGTTCAAGGCCACATTGGAAACAGCCAGGCATGGTGACACACACCTTTAATCCCAAGAAGTGAGCCTTTAATCCCAGGGAGTGATGGCAGAAAGCAGAAAGGTATTTAAGGTGTGAGGACCAGAAACTAGAAGCATTAGGCTGGTTAAGCTTTTAGGCTTTTGAGCAGCAGTTCAGCTGAGCTCCATTTGGATGAAGACTCAGAAGCTTCCAGTCTGAGCAAACAGGATCAGCTGAGGAACTGGTGAGGTGAGGAAGCTGTGGCTTGTTCTGCTTCCAGCATTCACCCCAAGACCCAGCTCCAGGTTTGATTTTATTAATAAGAACTTTTAAGATTCGTGCTACACCAACCCACCTGGTTCACTCATGTTCTGTGTGATGATGACTTGGGAAGCTTGGGGAGGAGGGTGGCATGTGGCTGAATTTGGAGCCCGAGCCATACCCCTGCTGGGCCTTTCCTGGCAGCATCTCACACTTTCTCACAGGCTGGCTCAGGAAATCTGGATGTCTTGTATCAGTGCCTCAAGGCTGCTGGCAGAGCAGAAGCAGCATGAGCTAGGTCTTCTTGGGGCTGTTTGCTGTTGGATCTGTTGTCCCCTGTGAACGCTGTGTCTGCTACTTTCCTCATTGCTGTGACAACAGACTTAAGGAAGAGGGGTTTGTTTGGCTCACAATTTGAAGGTTTAATGTAGCCTGACTGTATGAGTGTGAGGCAGCTGGTCATGTGGCATCTACAATCAGGAAGCAGAGGGAGAGATAAACGCTGGTGCTAAGCTTGCTTCTCTCTCTCTCTCTCTCTCTCTCTCTCTCTCTCTCTCTCTCTCTCCAATGTAATATATTTAATAATTATTTAATAATTATTTGGGAATTTCACATAATGCACCCCGATCCACCCTTTGCCCCTCCGCAACAACAACAACAAAAATACACCAAGTCCAATTTGTGTTGCCCATCTACTCACTGGAGCATGGTCAAACTCCCAGTGTCCCATCCCTTAAAGAAAACTGAGTCCTCCCCACCCACCTCCAGAAGCCATCAACTGTAAGGAGCATCCTTATCACAATTTTTAAGGGCTCTCTTCAATGATTTCCTGTATAGACTGTTTCTTTGGGAGGGGGCAGGGGTTGTCATAGAAACCTTCAATTGTCTCTCATTCTCAACTGTGAGTCTTCAGTCACGGATACCACTGCAAAAGAAGCTTCCTTGTCTATAACCAACAGCTGCAGCACAGATCATGGATGGCACCATGGTTTCTGGTGACAGCATGGACCATGGACACCAATATAGCCTCCAGTGGGAGCACAGACCAGGGGCAACCACACAGCCTCCAATGGCAGCACAGACCACAGATCTCAACTCGGCCACCAGCAGCGACACAGACAACAAACATCAATACAGTCCTGGACCAAAGCACAGACTACAGATATCCTCATGGCCTCCAACAGCAACAGGGAACATGGATATCAACATGGTCCTTGGTTGCAGCACAGACCATAGACACCAACATGATCTCAAGCGGGAGCACAGACCGAGGACATCCACATGGCCTCTGGTGGTAACACGGACCACAGACAACTGACATGGCCTTGGGTGGCAGCATGGACCACAGATACCAATAGAGCATCGGGCAGCAGCCCAGGCCACATATATCCATCTTTCCTCCAGCGGTAAGATAGACCAAGGACATCACCATGGTCTCTGGTGGCAGTACAGACCATAAAGGTCTTTCAAGGAGGCCCAATCCAGAAAATGAAACGTTCTCCATCCCAGACATCCTGTAGTTGTTCAGAGCCAGGGCCATCATGCAGCTAAGCAGCAAATTCGGGGGCAGAGCCTGCACAAGCTCAAGGCTCCTGCATATCACCCTGCTAGCCCTACTGGGCAACGACACGTTCCCTCACTCGCTGAAGCCACGCTCACACACCTGTTGCTGCCATTGCGTCTCTAAATCTGCCTCTGTCTGTGCACAGGCTGCTCTGTTCCGACATCCTTCCTCCCTCTCCATCGCACATTTGTTCATCAAAGTAGCATGGCAAACTGCAGTGTGTCACCAGTATATATATAAATATATATGCTGTCCAACAGCTTTACATGCAAATACTTATTGCAATGAGTCATTGATCTGGTTCAGGGCTTCTCATTTCTGAAGAATCATAAATACTGGATTATTGCTGAGATTCATCTCAGGTATCCTGTTGTTGCCCAGAGTCAGAGAGGTCTTGCAACTCCAAGGGGCATCCCAGGGCAGGATCGGAGCAAGCTCCAGGCCACCACACACTTCCCTGTCCTCAGTGCTGGTTACCCCTGGGCCTCCCTGGGTTTCTCAGGCCCCTCGGAGCTTCTCTGAGGTCCCACATGGAATGGTGCTGTCCATATTCGAAGTAGTTTTCTGGCTTCAGTTAACCTAATCTAGAAACTTCCTCACGGACATGCTCAGAGGTTTATATCCAGGGGTGATTCTAGATCTCGTCAAATTGACAGTACTAACCATTGCACATGCTGGGGGTTAATCTGTTCAGAGGACCTGTGCAGACTCTGGGTGGTAGTGGGGGAGAAGGGTGGTGCCCAGGAACAGGTGGGTGGGAAGCAACTTTATCTAGGGACTTTGGAGGATGCAAGCATACTGTGTTCCTACCACGGCTCAATGGAAGAAGCTGGTGGGAGGCAGGGAATGCTGGAGGGCAGAGCAGTGTAAGATGGATGCTACCCGAAAGAGCCAAAGCTTCTAGAACCTAAAGAAAATGATTATGCAGCGGGCAGACAAGACAGACAGCCTTTCTCTTCATAGACTCATTTCCAATTCATTCATTTTTTTTTGTTTGTTTGCCGGGCCCCCCACCCCACACACAATCTTCTCTTTTAGTCTTTCGAGACAGAATCTAGCTTTGTAGCCCAGGCTGGCCTTGAACTCGCCATGTAGTCTACACTGGTCTCAAATGCCAGTGCCCCGTCTAAGTCCACAGAATGCCTGGATTACAGACACACACCACCACAGTAACTCCATCAGCTTTTATTAATGAAAGAAAAAGAATCCCAGTTAAGTGGTTAATAAGCTGATAAATAATCAATTATCTAGCTTGACGTTTAGGATGAAGCCTTGTAAAATGAGTTTGATCCACAAAAATGTGACACAGGATGCTCTTTTTGTCTGTGTGAGCTACCAATCATGAAAAAGGAACACTTTTTTTTTTTTTTTCCGTAATTGGTGATACAAGAAACTACATTTTAGAATGTATTTTTCAAGAGGAAGAAGGAAAAGGATTTCAAGAAAATTAAGGATGAACACAGATCCCGAGAAAGGCATCATAAAACACACAGGCCAGGCGCTTGCACTGTACTCCCCACAAGGGACAGAAGGCAAGGCCTGTAGTGGGCATGTGTGCAGGCCACAGTCTTCACTCCCCCTGTGGAGCACTAGTCTATAAGAAGCATCTCACAGTCCCTATCTTCCTACATTCCGTTGACCTAGACATAACCCAAAATATCATATTTGCTCTTGAAAATCTCCAGGAAAACAACACCTAAAAATAACACTGACCATTTCCTCAGCTATTCCAAAACTGGGCTTTGTAAAGGATGCAAATATCAACAAAACCCTGCAATATATTCTCACCCCATTTACCCATGTTAGAAGTCATTGATCTCTCTCTTCCCTTCTTCCTCCTTTTTTTTTTTTTTAATGTTAAGACAGAGATTCTATGTAACAGCCTTGACTGTCCTGGATCTAGCTTTGGAGACTAGGCTGGCCTGGAACTCACAGAGATCCTCCTGCCTCTGCCTCCCAAGTGCTGGGATTAAATTCATGTACCACTGCCACCTGGCAGAAGTCATTGATCTCAATGAGAGAGTTGACCTTGAGTTTAGGGCCGACCATGCACTGGCATGAGGAGTCCTTCCCATTCCTTTTTTCCTTTCTCCAGAGACAAGGCAGAGGGTATCTTCCATGTGCCTCCCATTCTTGCAAGCTTAGTGAGCTGTGTATTCTTTTTATTGTTTGATAATTTCATATATGTATGCCATGTGCTTTGATGAAATCTATCTGCCATCCTCTCCCTTCCAACTCCTTCTCTATTCCCCTCCAATTTCACATGTTTTAGAAAACTCACCAAGCCCACTTAGTGCTGCCGGTGTGTGTGTGTGTGTGTGTGTGTGTGTGTGTGTGTGTGTGTGTGTGTGTGTGTGTGTGTGTGTTGGACAATCTACCGGAGCATAGGCAGTCTCTCAGAGGCAGAACCCTTGAAGAAAACAGGTTCTCCCTCCCCCAGAAGCTCACAGTTGCCAGTATCTCCTCAACTAGGGGTGGGACTTCCTGATCCCTTCCCCATGCACACTGGAATTTTGGCTGGCTTGATCATTTGTAGATCGTGTGCATGCTGTCACAGGTGCTGTGAGGTCACATGTGGTCCCATTTGTCAAATGTCTGTGCTGTTTAGAAAGTCATTTCCTGTGTCTATAAACTGAATTGTGCTTAAACTTCAGGGTATCAGGTCTCATGCTGAAGTCCTTGATCCACCTGGTGTTGAGTTTTTGCCAAGCAAGAGGTAAGCATCCGATTTCATTCTTCTACATGTGGCTATCCAGTTTGAGCAGCACCATTTGTTGAAGATGCTGTCTTTTCTCCAGTGTGCATTTTGGGTCTCTTTGTCAAATGTCAGGTGGCTGCAGGAGCTTGTATTTGGGTCCTCAGTTCTATTCTGTTGATCATTTTCCCTGTTTTATGCCAGTACCAAGCTGTTTTTAATCACTTCTTAATATAACTAGACATCAAGGGATGGTGATACCTACAGTAGTTTTGCTGTTGTTTTAGATTATTTTTTAATTCATGTGTATTACATATGTCTACATATATAAGTTTATGTGTACCACATAAGTACAGGTTCCCTGAGGGGCCAGATGGTTTCAGGCCTCTTGAAACTGGAGTTACAGGCAGTTGTCAATAGCCTGATGTAGGTGCTGGAAACTGAACCTAGGTCCTCTGCAAGAGCAGTGCATACTTTTAACTGCTGAACCAACACTTCAGTCTTTTAGAAGTATTTTTATTGTTTACAATCATTTTGGCTCCTGGGCCTTTTGTGTTTCCATATGAATCTGTATGGTTTTTTTTTCCAATTTTTGTGAAGAGTTGCATTGGAATTTTGATGGGGATTTCATTGAACCCGTAGATTGCTTTTGGCAAAATGTCCATTTTCGCCGGGCGGTGGTGGTGCACGCCTTTAATCCCAGCACTCGGGAGGCAGAGCCAGGCGGATCTCTGTGAGTTCAAGGCCAGCCTGGTCTACCAAGTGAGTTCCAGGAAAGGCGCAAAGCTACACAGAGTAACCCTGTCTCGGAAAACCAAAAGTCTATTTTCAGAATCTTAATCCTACTAATCCATGAACACAAAGTATCTTTCCATCTTCTGGTGTCTTCTTCAATGTCTTTCTTCAGTGTATTAAAGCTTTTGTTGTGCAAGGTTTTTTTTTTTTTTTTTTTTTTTTTTACATTTCCTTGATACCTCCTGTCTTAGAGTTTCTATTGCTGCAATGAAATACCATGACTAAAAGCAACTTGGGGAAGAAAGGGCTTATTTGGCTTTCTTTCTACATCATAGTTCCTCATTGAAGGAAGTCAGGGCAGAAACTTTAACGGCGCTGGAACCTGGATGTAGCTGGAGTTTTCTTGGTCCTGCCTGGCTCACAGCCACTCAGACCCAACCAAGTAAACACACAGAGACTTACATTATTTAAACCGTTTGGCCTAATGGTTCAGGCTTCTAGCTGTCTAGTTCTTACATCTTAAATCAACCCATTTCTATTCATCTATAAGTTGCCATGTGGCTCGTGGCTTACCGGTATCTTAACATCTTCTCATGATGGCAGCTGGCAGTGTCTCTCTGACTCAGCCTTCCACTTCCCAGAATTCTCCTCTCTCCTTGTCCCGCCTATACTTCCTGCCTGGCTACTGGCCAATCAGTGTTTTATTTATTGACCAATCAGAACAACACATTTAACATATAGAACATCCCACAGCACCTGGAGGCAGGAACTGAAGCAGAGGCCATGGAGAGGTGCTGCTTACTGGCTTGCTTTCATGGCTTGCTCAGCCTGCTTTCTGGACCCATCAATCACTAAGTATGAAAATGCCTTACAGCTGGAACTTATGGAGGCATTTTCTTAACTGCCCTTCCCTCCTCTCAGATGACTTTAGTGTGGTGTCAAGTTGACACAAAACTAGCAAGGACACCTCCCATTTCTTATCGGCCAGAACTGAATCACATCCACATGCTGTAGAGGAGCCAGGAACGTGACAGTTGACTTTAGGAATTCAGTCAATTAAATTAAGGAATACAGAATCCTGGGCAGGCAGATTCTCTCTCTCTCTCTCTCTCTCTCTCTCTCTCTCTCTCTCTCTCTCTCTCTCTCTGTGTGTGTGTGTGTGTGTGTGTGTGTGTGTGTGTGTGTGTGTGTGCATTTTTGGGTCCTCAGATCTTCAAAATACACTCAGAATGAGACTTCCAGATATGGGCTAAGCCAATAAATATATCAGATACCCTTACATCTCTGTGATCAAATACTTAGACAAATTGAGGAGTAGAAAGGTTTGTCTGGGCTCACAGATTCAGACATTTCAGTCCAAGTCCCTTAGCACTGCCCTCTTTACGGAAGTGACAGAGTCAGAAAGAAGGGTCCAGGAATGAGACAGACCTTTCAAAGGGGTGCCCCAGGAACTTTTCTTCAGCCAGACCCTGCCGAATGCTCAATTAGGAACTCATCAATGGGTCAACCCATTGATTGTGTCCAAGTTCTCAGGACCCACTTACTTCTTTTTTTAAATTACTACAAATTTTTAAACTAAAATATAATCACATCATTTCCCCCCTTCTCTTTCTTCTAACACCTATGTCTGCTAACTCTAACCCCTACTCCCTCTCAAATTGGTGGTGCCTCTTTTTCTTTTATTATTACTGATGTGTGTGTGTGTGTGTGTGTGTGTGTGTGTGTGTGTGTGTGTGTGTGTGTGCATAAATATATGCATACAACCTGCTTGGCCCATTCAGTGTGTCTTGTGTGTACATGATTTCAGGGCTGACCACTTGGTATTGAATAATCAGTTATGGGGCTCATCCCTAGGATCCCTCTTTTATACTCAGTTCTTTGCCTCTAGTTCTTTTGTTTGTTTGTTGTTTGTTTGTTTGTTTGTTTGTTTTGAGACAGGGTTTTTCTGCATAAGGAAAGCTTTGGAGCCTTTCCTGGAACTCACAGAGATCCACCTGGCTCTGCCTCCCAAGTGCTGGGATTAAAGGCGTGCGCCACCACCGCCTGGCTGCCTCTAGTTCTTTTTCTAGGGGGTGGGACCCCGTGAGATTGCCCCTTTCTGTGTTAGCATGTCTATAAGGGATCCACTTTCAGAAGCCCATCAGCTGACAGGCAGACCCTTAATGTAAGCCTCAGGCAAAACCTGAGATTCCAAACACAGAGCCAGTCAGCACCCTGAGGTCTCCAGCCTGCAGAGGGTTGCTGTATGAATCATCATCCTGTGAGCCATGCTCATCTTTTCTGGACAGGCATAGATACATTATTAGTGCTGTGTCTCTGGAGAACCCTGATAAACACAGCAGGAACCTACTAAGGAAAGGCGAACTGCCAGGCCCGATTCATTCCCATGGCGGTTCATGGGAGGGAGAGAGAACAGTTCAAGTCCTGTGGACAGAGGCATATCTGAAGAGACAAGAGAGGAAGGGAGCAGGCTGAGAGGGTGATGGAGCTGAACCCTTGACCAGCAGCAGCACACGGGAAAGCTTGCCCTGTACTTTATCTGGGCGGCACAGCAGAGATGACCCTGTTGATGAGAGCACAGGTGAGACAACCCTGAGAAAGTGAGCATGGGAGACCTGGCCCCAGCCCTCACCTCCCACATGCTGGCGTGGGCCGGGGAGAGAAGCCCTCCCTTCACCCCTGCATCAAATAGCAAAGGAGATGTGGTGGGGGGGGAGTTATTGTTAGGATCCATAAAAAGTATTGTGGAGGCCCACAAAGGTTTCCTAGTGAGAGCTGAGCTTGCTTTACCCAGAAGAGCTGCATTAGAGGATTGCTTGACCATGTGCATGGCTTCTAGGTGATTGGAAGGGTCTACACTTGGCTGAGCTAGGGGGAGGTCTTTGTTCCACCCCTTGGCATTTCTATAAAAAGCCCTTTGGAAGAGACAGAAGGGGCTGGTGAATTGGGATCCAGGCCATCCTATGTTTCTATCCTGTGTTTCTATCTCTTTCTCTCCCCTCTATCCTTCTATCTAAATCTCTTATCCCTCTCTCCTCATGAGTACCCTGGGGTAAAATGTGGGAACCGGCCTCCCAGCTGGCCTCCCAGCTGGAGTAGGTCACAGCAATGGAAAGTGGCTGGGAGATGTCACTTCTGACCTGGTGAGGGAGGTGTGAGGGCCTGGCTGGGACAGAGCACTGGGAAGGGAAAGAGGCCTTGAAAGTGAAAATGAAAGCAAGGTGGGGGGAGACAGGCCCCATGTCAGGTCAGGATGGTCACCAGAGCGCAGGAAGTGAGAGAAGGAAGGTGACAGGACAAGTCACATCAGCTTGCTACATCTGATACTTACCGACACCACTCCCGAGGCTGAGCACACAGAAGAAGAAGTGAACCTGGGCCCAGACAATGACTTTGGCCGAGAGACAGCTAGGCAGAAATGACCGCAAGGGAAACTCTGGACTGTGTGAACAAGGGCAGAGCTCAAGCTAGAGTCAGATGGCCCCAGAAAGCTGTAGGCAAAGCACTCTGAGATCCTTCAAATGCATGTTGGTGCTGCTTGGTCTGCTGTTGTCACAAGCATCGGAGGCTGGCTACTTCATGAAGAAAAGTGGGTTGTTTATGCTGTGGAGGCTGAGAGCCCAGCAGCTCCGTCAGCTCAGTATTTGGCGAGAATCCTCCCTAACACACCACAGTATGGTGGGTGGCCACACGTGGAAGCATGTGCAAGAGAGGGGAAGTCATGTGGCAAGATAGGAATCTAGAGGGACTCGCAAGCCAGGCTCCCCTCCCACCCCACTTCTCTCTCTCCCTCCCCCTTCCTCCTCTTTCTCTCTTTCTTTCTCTCTTTCTTTCTCTCTCTTTCTCCCTCCCTCCCTTCCTTTCTTTTTTGAAAATTATTTATTTTAAAGATTTAAAAAAATTCTTATTTACTTATTATATGTGTCATTTACATCATGTGTCTTGGTCCCATTCATTTCCCCATCTCTTTTCATCTGCCCTCTGCCCCATATCCCCCCCAAATATAACAAATTTTAAGAGAAAAAAAAAAGGAGAATAAAATAAAAAACGAGGAAAAACTTGAAAGTCTTGCCATGTAAGCTGCAGAGTGACACAGTGATTCACTCTGCGGCCCCTGTGGCCATATGGCTTTACTTACAAGTGTTCGTTGGCAAGAGTCATTGTCTGGTTCAAAGCCTCTGGCTTCTACTACCCTATCAATGCTGGGCCCTCACAGGGACTCCTCCTGGATGTCCTCTTGTGGTCCTGTGTTGTGGAGATTCTGCAGCTTTGGGTCTGCAGGTCGGGTCCTTTCATGTGCTCCAGCAGATCACAGATGGGGTGGATGATGGGCGGGCCAAGTCATAACCTTGGGTCTTGGCCTGGGCAGCCGTAGGGTTGGTCTGCCAGGTGTGAAATAGGGACAGTTCTCCCATGCTTACAACTTTGGGGCTGGCTCACCTACAGCTGCACGAACAGGGTTGGCTCTCCCATTCTTATGACCACAGGACCAGCTCTCCCTCCTGCCCCAGGGGTTGATGGGTAGGTAGGGGGAGGGCAACTCTACCTTGCCCATGCCACCACAAGATGGATTGTTAATGGGGACAGCTCTCCCATGCTCACAGTTTGGGGGCTGGCTCACCCACACCTACGCTAGCAGGGTTGGCTATGTTGAGCTGCCCTGGAGGGTGCAGGGCCTGCTCTCCCCAGTTTGCAGCTGGTGAGGGATAAGGATAGTCGGCCCTCCCACTCTTATGACCACAGGGCCAGCTCTCCCACCTGCCCCAGGCATTGACAGGCAGGCAGGAGGGCATCATTCCCCTGCCCATGCCACCCCAAGACAGATGTGAAGTGGGAAGAGCTCTCCCATGTTCACAACTTCAGGGCTGGCTCACCCACACTTGCACTAACAGGGTTGGATGTATTGTGCTGCCCTGGCACAATACTTTCCCGAGTGTTTGAGGTTGTGGGGAGCAGGGGTGGCTCTCCCACTCTCGTTACCTCAGGGTCAACTCTCCCATTTGTCTTAGACATTGATGGACAGGGGTGAAGGGAGGGTTTCTCTCCCCAGCCCACGCCAGCATGCGGGAGGTGAGGGCTGGGACCAGGTCTCCCATGCTCACTTTCTCAGGGTTGGCTCACCTGTGCTCTCATCAACAGGGTCTGCTCTGCTGTGCCGCCCAGACAAAGTGCAGGGCAAGCTTTTCCGTGTGCTGCTGCTGGTCAAGGGTTCAGCTCCATCACCCTCTCAGCCTGCTCCCTTCCTCTCTTGTCTCTTCAGATATGCCTCTGTCCACAGGACCTGAAACATCCTCTCTCTCTCTGTCTCTCTGTCTCTCTGTCTCTCTGTCTCTCTGTCTCTCTCTCTCTCCACACATTTATTTCAGAGGTGGGCACAAAACTAGCTGGAAACAGAAGAGACAGAACCCACCCCACCCCCCACCCCCAGTTCTCAGCACCTCGGGTCTCCAACCTCAGGGTGAAGTAGGGAAGCAAAGCTAGGAAGAAATACTGGTGAGTGGCAGTGATCAAAGCCAGTGCACCCTGTGCCCAGACGAACGACCATGGCTGAGAGGAGACGGAATGGAATCAGCCTGCAGACACGAGCCCATTCGCTGTGACTTGACTCCATCTCCTTCTCTATCTTTGTACTAAAAAAAAAAAGTATTACACTCTTCTTTTTGTGAGTGTATGCGCACACAGCTAGGGGTCAAAGAACAATTTGCCGGATTGATGGACCAAGCTCAGGTCATCAGGCTTGGCAACAGGTGCCTTTACCACCTGAACACCTCAACAGCCCTCTTTCTTTTTTTTTAAATTTGTTTTGCAGAGCTGAGGATGGAACCCAGGGCTTCACGCATCCTCAGGCAAGCACTCTACCACCCAGCCACTCCTCCAGTCCTTCGCCTTATTCCTAGCGAATCTGCCTGCCCTTTCCTGAGCGGAGTGTGAGGCGGGGCTTGGGAGCAGAGGACACTCTTTCAAGGGCCTTGGCGCCTGGTCCTGTCACTGTCTTTTAGCAGTGACTACCTATAAATGTCCACGATCATATATTCACTAGAACCAGAATACCTGACGACAAGTCACCTTCATAATGAAGACATTGCAGATCTGATAAAAAAGTTTGTCAGCCTTCTGCCTTTTAACTACTCCAGTATGTGAACAGACTTCAGCTCTCACTCCTACGTGAGAGACCCCTCCCGTGGGGCCATCCTTTCCCAGACAAGCCCTGCCTTGTCCGTCTTCCTCGACCACCTGACTGTGGTGCTACACAATCAACAGGCCGTGGCTAGGTTCAGGCCAGGATTGCTGAGTCAACACAAGAGCAATGTTATTGGGGACCGGGAAGATGGCCCAGCAACTGAGTGCACACACTGTTCTTCCCAAGGACCCTGCACTGAAGTCAAGATGCTCACAAGATCTGACTCCAGGTCCAGAGGGTTTGGCTCCTCACATGAACATACTTACATACCCTCCTCCCACATACACATGTAATTAAAAATAAAATCCTTTTTAAAAAAGTCACTGTTCTCTCTCCCTTGCTTATATAACAATATAAGCTTTATCTCCCTTGTATTGGCAGGAAACTGAGACTCAGAGACAAACTGAAGCCTTGCTCCTGGCCCTGTTGTTAGAAAGCCCAGACTCAGCCTTTGGATGCTAAGATCAGTGAGACCATCCATGACCTCAGAAGACCACAGTTCAGAAGAAGGCCCCAAAGGGGAAATAAGTCTTCACAACATAGTGAGCTAAGATAATAAAAAGGGGTCAGGGTGTGGCCTCTCCTGCAAGCCAGGCTAACAGGAGGGAGGGGCTACTGGCAAGTGCTCAGAAGAGCCCAGGACAATCAAGGCTTTGGCTTGGGGGAGCTCCCCCAAAACGAAGAAGCAAAGACTCAGAAAACTGTCTTTTGCCAGGCAGTGGAAGTGTCACGCTGCCTTGATGGACCTTCCCCCACCTCAGTGTCCCTCTGGAGGCACAGGCAGTGTCCCGCCAACCCTGAAAATGGTTTATTAGCCTCTGGGGCTTCAAGCCTTGGCACCAGGCTTCATTTTATTTGGAACGACAAATCCTATGGTATTTCATACATTTCGAGAGAGGTCCCGCCCACCAGGCAGCTGCAAGCCCAGGTCAGTGAAAAGGCCGAAAAGAGGAGAACTGTTGCCCATGCCCAGGAGGGAATCCAGGGACCTATATCGGGGGAGGCTCAGTCACAGTCAGGTTCTCAGGGCTGAGTAGGAGTTCGCTGGAGGTATGAAAGAGGGATTTTATCTTGACCTTCCAACCCTGAAGCAGGGAAATACAGCTCTTAAGAAAGGCAGGAATGTGTTTGGGGTGCAGCTCAGAGGTAGTGTTTGCTGAGCTCACATGATGCCTGGGTCCCTCCTGGTCCCCCACCCTCTATTGCATGAAAAGACAGCAGTGGATTCTGTAATTTCAACACACAGTAGGTGGGCCAGGGATCAGCTTCCCAGACCTAGCTGTTCTGGAAGCAGGAAACCAGGCCTGCAGTCAGCAGCATTTACACATGGGCAGTTTCTGTTACTGTGAGGAGCCTTTCCCACGGGAGTCAGGTGCAGCCGCCGGGTCTGATCTAGGCCAGAGGGTGCATGGTTGCATTGCCACCACCATCACACCAGTGACTTCCAGACCATGGGCTGCTCTCTACCCTCCCCCAGACCCATGCCCTGGTACAGAATTTAGGTTCTTCTCTGAGACTCTCCTCTCCCAGGAGTCCCGCTTCCCTAGGGACAAGGCGGAGCAGTTTCCCTCTGAGATGACTGGGAAGGAAACAGGTCCTAGTCACCCTACCCTATGCCCCAGGACCTTCAACCAGCCCTGAGCTCAAAGCTGGAATTGGGTCTCCATCTCAGCCTCCTGACCCTGGAGCCACAGACACCCTGGCCACAGCCGGCTCTAAAGCAGTGTTTTTAAAGTGAAGGTCACAGCCACTGCTGGAGGATAAATACAATATACAGCCCTGGGAGTGGTGTCACATGCCTATAACCTCAGCCCTCAGAGGCAGGGGCTGGAGGATAAACTGTGTCGATAATCTTCACGATCCACTTATCTGGCTATAAGGTCAACATGGGTGAGTCTGTCTCTAGAAAGGTTTAACTGAGCAGGGATGACCCACCCTAAATGTAGACAGAACCGTCCCCATGGGCTGGAACCTCAGAATGCTCGAAAAGGAGCAGGCAGGCTGAGCACCAGCACTCACCTCTCGCTGCTTCCTGACCATGTGATCAAGCCGGTTCCTGTTTCTGCCGCTGTGACTCTTCTGCCATGATGGACGGCGGCACAAATTAACCCTTCCTTCTTCAAGTTGTATTTTGTATTTTGTCACAGCAATAAGGAAAGCAAATCAAACTCATAGGTTTCCTTGCCTCCCCTTCCCCCCACCTCCGTGATAAGTTTCTCCGCCAATGCAGTAAGCTGGGTGTCAAGCCCAGCTGGAAAAGCATAGCAACAGGTATATGGAACAAAGCAACTCCCGGGCGTGTTCTCAGGCCCCAAGATGGAGGCCAGAGAGGTTGCATGCCCAGGCCAAGGCAGGAAAGTTTTATAGCGTGCAGGTGAGGAGTGATGATGTGTCCACCACAAGCTGGATTGTGCTCCAGTCTGGTCCAAAGCTGAGCATTTAAGCGGGTGACTTGGGCGGCAGACAGCTTCAGGAGAGGAAGCTGCAATAGTCACAAGAATGAGGAACTGGGTTTTCAGCACCTTTCCTTTGTTCAGAGACTCTCTGAGCGGCAGGGTTTGGAGAGAAGGGGTGGGGGATGGGGTTTCTAGGACCACGCAGGGGCAAGCGGGAGGCTCCAACCAAACAATAGCCTCAAACTCAAGGCTAGCTTGGGCTACATAGCAAGATCTGTCTCAAAATACAAAACAAGAGGTGAGAGGTAGCTCAGTGGGTAATGTATGTGCCACACAGTATGTGGACCTAAGTGTGAACGCCCAGAACCGGTGTGAAGCGACGTCCAGTGGTGGGAGCATCTCTCATCCCAGGTGCTCCTATGGTGAGATGGGAAGCCCAAAGGCCAGCTAGCCTGGTACACACAGCATCAAACAACAAAGGAACAACCCTGCTGCAAACAAAATAGAAGGCAAAGACTGATGGCTGAGATTGTCCTGTGACCTCTACAAGCACACTGCAGCATACATGTACCTATATAACTATACTTACACACACATACACACACACACACACACACACACACACACACACACACACACACACATTTAAAAATTATCCACATATTGGGTGATGTTGTAGTCACTGTTCTATCGTTATGAAGAGACACTATGATCCGGGCAGCTCTTATAGAAGAAAGCATTGAGTTGGGGGCTTGCTTACAGTTTTAAAGGTTTAGTCCATGACCATCACAGTGGGGAGCCTGGTAGCACACATGGCACTGGAGCAGTGTGAGGGCTACATCCTGATCCTTGGGCCAAGAGAGAGACTCTGGCCTGGTGTGGGGTTTTGAAACCTCAAAGCCCACCCCTGTGACACACTTCCTCCAACAAGGACACACCTCCTAATCCTTCTAATCCCTCTAAAACAGTGCCACTCCCTGATGACTCAGCATTCAAATATAGAAGCCTATGAAGGCGATTCTTACTCAAACCACCACAGATTATGACTGGTAATGCTTCAATATTATATTTATTATCATATTTTTAAGATTTGTAATGAAATGACCCCCTATTTTTTATTTGTTTCACTTGGTCATTCATGAATTTATTTATTTATTTATTTATTTTTTGGTTTTTCGAGACAGGGTTTCTCTGTGTAGCTTTGCGCCTTTCCTGGAGCTCACTTGGTAGCCCAGGCTGGCCTCGAACTCACAGAGATCCGCCTGGCTCTGCCTCCCGAGTGCTGGGATTAAAGGCGTGCGCCACCAACGCCCGGCGTCATGAATTTATTTTTATCAGCCATTCAACATCTTTTCAAGTTTTTTTTTCTTGAAGATCTGTTTATGAATGTGCTCAAAACATACCAAAATGTTGAAAGGATTAGACCCTACTGTAGTGCAAATTCTAATTGGTCTTAATAATAAGATCCCGGAGTCAGATATCAGCGTGAAAGCTGAAAGATCAGAGAAGCAGAACAGCCAGCTATTAGTGAGACTTCTTACCTCTACCGAATCCTCAGCCTGAAGGGGGGAGCTCCTGTCTCTACCCCACCTTCTCACTTCCTCTCTCCACCCAGCCATACCACTTCCTGTTTCCTCCCCCCAAGTGCTGGGATTAAAGGTGTGTGCCACCACTGCCTGGCCTCTAGTGGCTAGCTCCACACTCTGATCTCCAGACAAGATTTATTTGTTAAAGTACAAACAAATTATCACCACACCCTACACCTAGATTCTACCAGTGGTGTATATTAAAAACACACACACACACACACACATTTCTTTTAGATCAAAGAATGATATAGTAAGGTTTACTCTTTTAAGTCAGGTGTGATAGAATATAACCATAGTTACAGAACTCCGGAGGCTGATGTGGGGAAATTGCTGAGAGTTTGAGTTTATCCTGAGTGACAAAGCAAAACTGTGACTAAAAAGGGGAGGTGGAGTCTAGAGAGATGGCTCAGCAGTTGGGAGCATTTGTTCTTCCAGAGGACCTGGGTTCTGTTCTCGGCATCCACGGCATCCACGTGGTGGCTCACAACCACCTGTAACTCCAGATCCAGGGGAGTCGATTCCTTTGTCTGACCTCCGGAGGCACCAGGCACCCATGTAGTATCCGCACATGCAATCAAAACGTTCATGAACATAAAAGAAAAAATAAATAATTCTATTTGTTTTTAAAGACTGGGCCAGTGAGATGTCTCAGTAGGCAAAAGCATTTGCCACCAAGCTCGACAACCTGAGTTCATGTCCTGACACCCACAATTGTCCTCTGATCGACACATGTGAGCTATGGCACGTACGTACCCACACACAAAATAAATACATGTTTAAAAAAAAATAGATTTACCCCAAGGTGAATGTGTGTGCATGTTCCTATTTGGGGCATGTGCCTGTGTGTGTGTGCGCGCGCGCGCACCTGTGCGGTGCTGGAAGATGGAGCCAATGGCCTTGCATGTACCAGAGCAATAGCTGTTGTCTTTCTAGAGTGAAGAGTAGAGTGCTCTGCCACTGAGCCCCAGCAGGCCCTTAGCCTACAGTTCTATGTATAGTTCAGTGTCCGCTGCCCCAATCAATGCAGAGTAGTTTACTGAACCCAAAGCATTCTCCCACACCCTTTGCCCTTGACCTTTCTTCTCACCCCTGGCAACCATTGCTCTATTTTCCATTCCTATACTCCCTCACACAAATAGTACCATATGGAAATTTGCATTTGGAGCCTGGCTCCTTTCCTGATGCATAACTCTGGAAGCATTTACAACCCATCATGGGGCTCTGCATACCAAAGCCCTCTGGTCTCATGGTCGAGCCTTCCCTTGTATGGCCAGATCCACTTTTTAACCCACCAACTGCTAAGGGGCAGCCAACTAATTCTATTTCTTGGCAGAAATTTCTTGTGCAATGGCACATGTGTACACATCACATTTTACCAGAGACAGTAAGCAGACAATTTACCAGAGTTGCTTGGAAGCATGTAATTTGCTTTTTGCTTTCACAGGGGGTTACAATTAAGAGACTGCTTTGAGTCGCAGAAGAGAGTTTGAACTTTGAACTTAAAAATAGTGGTTGAGTCTGTGAAAGACCATGGTGACTTTCAAAGTCAGACTACAATTCTGGTCAATATTGTCCCTTTATTCTTATCCCATTCTGGTTATGATGTGGTCCCTATTGCTTGAGGATATAAATTAACTTCAAGAGATGATTGCTTCTACTTCAGGACACATTTTTCCTATTGAACAATTGCCCTCCATTTAGATAATAAGTTATGACTGTGCTCTTAAATGTCTTTTGTATATAAATGAGTGTACATGAACACAAACATTTTAAGAATTCTAAAGATTTTTTTTTTAACCACTATAGCCTCTTTAAAAACAAACAAATGAACAAATAGGTTTTTCAAGTCCTTAGTTTAGCCAGGCAAACATTAAAAAACAACAACAACAACAAAAAGCTAGTATTCACAGGGCTTCTGTCTGTTTCGAAAGTTAAATCACTGGCACCCTCACACCTTCGGCTGTGCCAGGCTAAAATGATCACAGCAGCACTTGTTAAATGTTAATACTCCTTCACAGTTGAGAAAGAGAAGATGAACAGGCCGTCCCAGTCAATTTTACACAGACAAGGTGGGGATATGTCTACATGACGATAAAAGAAGCCCTCATGCACACTGAGTAAAGACTTTTCAGAGTGACTGCTCCTGGGCTGTCCACACTTCCTTCAGTAACCCCTTACTAATTCTCCACAAGTAAACCTAATAAACTCACTGGTTTTCCCAGGGTGAGCACTCTAACTTTGGTTTGTCACTGGGACCTTACAAGGAGGGACAGTCATTGCTTAGTCTCCTCTTCTCTCAGGGAGAAAGTTCTCACAACAGATTGCAAACTCATTTTTTAATGCTGTTAGGTCTTGAGGTATTAAGAAATAAAAGAAAATATTAGAAGGATGTAAAGATGAAAATTGTTTTAATGAAGGAAGATTTATACATACTGTGCAGGATAGTTTTGCATCACCTTGACAGAAGCTAAAGTCATCTGAGAGGAAGGAACCTAAATTAAGAAAATGCCTCCATAAGATCAGGTTATAGGAAGCCGGGCGGTGGTGGCGCACGCCTTTAATCCCAGCACTCGGGAGGCAGAGCCAGGCGGATCTCTGTGAGTTCGAGGCCAGCCTGGGCTACCAAGTGAGCTCCAGGAAAGGCGCAAAGCTACACAGAGAAACCCTGTCTCGAAAAACCAAAAAAAAAAAAAAAAAAAAAAAAAAAAAAAAAAAAAAGATCAGGTTATAGGTAAGCCTGTAGATATTTTCTTAATTAGTGATTAGTGATTGATGGGGGAGAGCCCAGCCCATTCCGAACTGTCCTTAGGCTGGTGGTCCTAGATTATATCCCTGACTGCAGTCAGATGTAATGTACAAGAGAAAAAAATTTAAATTAATGAAAAAGGAAGGAAAGGAGGGAGGGAGGGAGGGAGGGAGAGAGAGAGAGAGAGAGAGAGAGAGAGAGAGAGAGAGAGAGAGAGAGAGAGAGAAAGCAGGGTGAGCAAGCCATGAGGAGCAAGCCAATAAGAAGCACCCCTCCACGGCCTCTGCATCAGCTCCTGCCTCCAGGTTCCTGCCCCATTTGAGTTCCTGTTCTGGCTTCCTTCGTGATGGACTACAATGCACAAGTGTAAGCCAAATAAGCCCTTTCGTCCACAACTTGCCTTTTGGTCATGGTGTTTCATTGCAGCAATAGAAAGCCTAAGTAAATTCTATACAACGCTGGCTGGATGTTTTCAGAATGGAGAAGAAAACTAAAAAGGTTTTGCAAGTTATGAAGTTTATTTAAAAGTGTCTGACCTTTAAAATATTATACAATAGTTAAAAGTACCAAACTTGTGTAAATGACCTTCTCGGTGTTGAATAACCATATCTGGAGGCTATCAGTCACGTCCCATTGCTGTGAAGAGACACTGTGACCAAGGCAACTATTATAAAAGAAGCATTTAATTGAGGGCTTGCTTACAATTTTAGAAGTTAGTTCATTAGCATCATGGAGGGAAGCGGACAGGCATGGTGCTGGAGCAACAGCTGAGAGCTTGACATCCTGATCTGCAGGCAGTAGGAAGAGAGAGATACATGAGCCCAGTGTGGACCTTATAAACCTCAAAGCCCACTCCCAGTGACATACCTCCTCCAACAAGACCACACCTCCTAATCCTTCCCAAACAGTTCCACTAACTGGGGACCAAGCACTCAAATACATGAGCCTATGGCAGCTACTCTCATTCAAACCACCACAGAGGCCTATGCTAATGTGGTCAGAGGGATGAAAGGCAGAGTGTTTTCCCCCTTGCCACCCAAGGTCAACTAGGTCCCAGGGGACTGTGGAGCATCTCTTGAAGTATTCTGTACCCATGAGGACTCACCTGTCCTCTTCTTCAGGGAGGCCATGGAGACCCCATCTGGTGCATTTTAACTGGTGTCCAGTCTACAAAGAGGAGGGTCAACACAAAGGAGAAATTTCATCCCCACTTCTGAATAAAATAGTTGTGGTGATAGATGGTGTACCCTAATAAAGTTGCCTGAGGATCAGAGGACAGAGCCAGTCACTAGATTAGACACAGAGGTCAGGCAGTGGTGGCACACACCTTTAATCCTATCCCTGGGGAGGCAGAGATCCGTCTGGATCTCTGTGAGTTCAAAGCCACACTGGGCTACATGAGATTGATCCAGTATAGGAGAGAAGCAGAACCAGGCAATGGTGACCCACATCTTTAATCCCAGCACTTGAGATCTCATGCCTTTGCTTGGGAAGCACACACGCCTTTAATCCCAGGAAATAATATGGCAGGGCAGAGAAATGTATATAAGGTGTGAGGAAACAGGAACTCACTCTCTTAAGGCTGAGGATTTCATAGAGGTCAGAACTAGTGGCTGGCTGTTCTTCTCTGATCTTTCAGCTTTCACCCTGATATCTGGCTCTGGGTTTTTATTAAAAGACCATCCAAGATTTGAACAACACACAGTGGTCAAGCAAGATCTTTGGCTCACCCTCACATAGATGGACAACTGGTAAAAGACTGAGGAGTTCCTCCCACACCCAAGTGACTCCTTAGGATCAGATCATCAACTGTCTTTGACAGAAAAAAAAAATTGATTTTTGTGGTCTTAAACGCCCAACAGGAAATATAAGCAAGATTAAAATCATCAGTCTCACTAACACCCATGACCACCCTCTGAAGTCCTTCAGATGTTTTTCTTGCCTGTTCTTTTCCTCCAATAAGGGTAAAACTGCCCCACATATTTTCTTAACTACACTTTCAGTAAGAATTATAATAGTACTAACCATCTCATGTTTTGTATGTCACAGTAACGAATTCCTCCCAAGTGCCTGCCTTGAGGGGATTTCTATCAGGATCCAGAACAGATGCTACAAGTGGATAAGGGTTCTAATCTGAGGGATATTCAATGAATCTAAGCACACTGAGTTCATTAGTCCATTCACTTTATTCTTCTAAGTCAATTCTATCTGCACAGTTTCTTTTCTGCTCTCTTACTTAGCTCCTCTCGTTCCCTCCTGCTCTTGTCCCTCCTGCTGTTCTCTATGTCTATCTAGTTCTTTCCATCTCCATCCTCATCTCTGTTCTTCTCAATCAATCCTCTTCTTGCTGTTCTCTCATCTCTATCTAGGTCTTTTCCATCTTCTTTTCCCTCTTTGTTCCCCCAAGCATATATGTATTTATTCCATACACTAACAACTTGTTAGTAAAATCTACAAAGTAAACTCTCGGGGACAAGTATTCTGATAAGAGTCACACTTGGCAAAGACTTAGTCAGCTTAACTGGTGATTGACAACAGCTGTAGATTGTAAAAAGTTCTGGCTATCTCTTAAAGGGATAACTACAAAGGTTACAAGGAGAGAAATTAAACCAATGAGAGATTTAAGGAAAAGGCAAAAATATGTGTACTATTTTATGTGATTAATAATATCCAGATATGGTTAGTCAGTTAAGAGTTTTTTTCTGTTAGTCACCCGAATCTCAGGACCTATATATAATTAGTCTACTGAGCCTAAAGTCTTTCATTAAAAACTGGTGTAGAAAGTGTTAATTGTTATATGAATCAGAGTGGGGAGGTGCTAGTGGAGGAAGTTCAGGGCAACACAGGTGCTATTAATCTCTTGAAGGACTGAGATACACCAAGACCAGACACCTGCACTCTCACTTCTGGTTCACTATAATTCTTCTGAAGGGTTTTGATCCAACAAGGCCAGGCACCTGCAATTCCACTCTGTGAAAGTTTTACAAAGACACTTTGGCCAGTATTTACCTTGTCAGTGGCTAAGGATGGAGAGTTAGACCTCTAAGTGTCTACAGTCCACATGGAACAGTAGACCTAATATGAAGCATATTTTAGTATGTTTCTATTCATAAAAACTGTACAGTTAAACCATCTTCTAGACTACCCACAAATGTGTGCCCATAAGATTGAGATGCAATTGTGAGAGTACGTGTACACATAACATGGAAATGCACGGTAAATGGGGAGAATCATAGCTGTTATTGCATAAGAAGTTTACAAGAGACAGCCAGTTCATTCAAAAGGCAGTAATTCCATAAACAATCCTTGCGTGATGCTTTCCTCTAACAGAACCCTTAGTTCTGACAGGTTGACCTTCTGAACACTAGTTGTCACTGCTGTATACTCTCATGGACTTTTGCTACCAGCGGCTCTCAATATCACAGATACTACCTTTCCCATATAGCATACTCCAAGAATGTACATTATCACCAGACGACTCATGTTCTGATCTTAGCATCTATGGTCCCTTAGATGGACCCTCTGAGGCACTCTTAACTGCTGCTCTTTCTACATCACCCCTACTGTCAGCTCAAAGCAGTGAAGAGAGATCTGCATCCTAAAACCCCTACCCACCCCAGCAGTCCAGGTGACCTGTAAAAGGGACAAATAAGCCATTCAGCTCGTCCCTCTTCTTGCCACTCTGGGCATTTTGGGGGACTTAACCGAAACTGCATCAGTTAACCTCTCTGTCTAGCCAGCTCTAAGAAAACGCCAAAGACATTTCAGAACAGCCCAACGTCCTTCAGGACCAACTCGATTCTTCGGCAGCTGCAGCAGTCCATTAAAGAGGACACCCCTCCCCTTATCCTTTTATCTATCCCCAGGTCTGGAATGAAAGGTTAATGACCTAAACGCCTCAGGTGAACTCAGACTCCAGACAGGATTTGATAACATCTGCAGGCAGCTAGGAGCTGGGAAGCTCCTCATGAGGTCAACAAATCAACCTCCTTCCGTGTTTACAACTCTGGAGACTGGAGAGAAACCATTCCACAGGTGCAATCTTCTACCCTCAAAGTTCCCATTTCTGCCCTATGGTCCATCCCCACTCTCCCACCCCACCCTCCCTTCTCCTTAACCGTACCTCGGAGCAGCCATGTCGTCATTTTCATTCAATATATATCTATTGATTTATATGTATGCCAGCATTAATAAAACTTATATTTAGCAGTTTACAGTACACATATTTTGAAGAAATCATGAATTTTATGTTACTCATTATGTAAGTGAAATAAAAATTTATATAAGTATATATATTTAGAATCTGTTTTGGAAGGCAATCTTTATCATTAAAATTTATAGCTCAATGAAATCTTATGACTCTAATAAATGTTTTATATAAACAATTAGCATTTTAAGTTTTATGAAACATTTAATATACCCAAATACATCATTTTAATAGGGTTTTAAGATGTTTAGAGAATCAAAATTTATAAAGTAGTATGTATTTATCAAGCCTTGATCACAATATTTAAATTTGTGAATCTGCACATGTATTTTAATTGGGTATGCCAAAAAAATTTTTGAGTACATAGTAAAAATGACTTTTAAAAAAGAGAGAACTGAAGTGGTCATGCTTGTTAAAAAAAAAAAAAAAGACAGTTTGTCTCTTTGACACAAACAACATCAGAAAACAACCAAAAACATTTGTAAATAATTCTGACACACAGGACATAATTAGATGAGATAGATGCACCCAGTTTAGAAGAAAAAGTTGAAAATTTATTTCTTTAAGACGTGAGAAAGGCTTCGTAACACAAAAGATCAAAAGGTGAGGTGTGACTTGTAGACTTGAGGCTCTTGAGGACTGACCCCCCACCTCCCCCGCCCACCATAGTTGAGGTGGAAGTCATGTTTTATTGTGTTCCAGGCTGATTTCTATGAGGCAAGAAATTAGCTTGGAATGTGTAGATGTTACTGAACTTAGAGGTCACTGTTTGTGCCCTAAGTCAGCGGGCTACCTCTTCCTCAATAAAGGCCAGCTAAAAGAGCCAAATTAAAGGTAGAAAGCAGAAAAGAGATTTATTTAGTGTGGCCACATTGGGAAGAGAGACAAAGAGGTCCAGTAGACCCCTCAGGTCCATCTTCAGAGGTCCAAGGATGTGCACACCTAAGGAGTCTCTGCCACGCCTACCACTGAGTCATCGTTGTCTGGGTTTTAGTCTCATCCTGTAAGGTGGTTGGACAAGTTGTTGGAACTGTGTGAGATTTATTTCAGGGAGACAAGGTCCCCGCCCCCCCCCCAGCCCCGGCTGGTGCTTTTTCTTTCTTCCAGCATGAGACACTTGAGATATTCCCATTTTTAGGGGGTTCAATTGTGCTGGCTAGTCTTATGTCAGTTTGACACACAAACTAGAGTTATCTGAAAGGAGGGAAACTTATTTGAGGAAATGCCTCCGTAAGATCCAGCTGTAAAGCATTTTCTGAATTAGTAATTGATGTGAGAGAGCCCAGTCCATGGTGGGTGGTGCCATCCTTTCGCTAGTGGTCCTGGGTTCTATAGGAAAGCAGGCTAAGCAAGCTATGATGAGCAAGCCAGTAAGCAGCATTCCTCCATGGCCTCTGCATCAGCTCCTGCCTCTAGGTTCCTCCTGTCCTGTTTGAGTTCCTGTCCTGATTTCCTTCAATGATGGACTACAATGTGGAAGTGTTAGCCAAATAAACCCTTTCCTCCCCATTTTTTGGTTATGGTGGTTTTGTCCCAGCAATAGAAACCCTAACTAAGACACCAATATTTCATAGTCTGATAGTCTGGGAGGTACAAGTGTCTCTTTAGAATATCTTTAGTTCTGCCAGACCAGTCACATGGGGAATCAAGGTTTATGAAGATGTTCCCCCGAAAAGACATGTGTTACAACATATAACCCAGGAGTAAAGTATGGATAGGTCTAGAAAATGTTATTTCTGATGTCAGTGGAACTCAAACATTTAGTGGGTTTCTGATTAGAAAAACAAGCAAAGGAACACAGAACCCATGTTTAATGGGATGGGTCAGCCAAATGACAGACAGGAAAACTCACCAAGATGCTTAAAGATGGGTCGCAGGATAAATCCCCAGGAAAACTGTTGGGTGGACACAGACATAGCTTCATTTGGTTATCTTTGACAACCAAATATCTTTGTCGGTGGAGTTTTCCTAAGCTTTGGGGACCAAACTGAGAGTTTTGGCTTTAAGGCTGAAAGGAATTTTAGTTCTGATTTGTATTATAAAGATACTTTACTGTAAGCCTGAGAGTTTAAAAAGCTGCTCAAGAAAAACTATAAGATAGGTAGGAGATAAAGGGGTGAGGTCAGAAGAGACTAGTGGGACCTATTTTAGAGTTATTTTTAGTTTTGATACAAACTCTAAACAAGTTTTTAAATTAATTTTTAATTTTAGCATCTAATTTAACTCACATATAGTTTTTTAGAGTTCTTTATTACCACCAATTACCAATTTATTGGTTTTTATAGATCATTTTACATTTTAATTAAAGCAGGCTGCCAATTTGTGTTTTTAAAAAAAGAAAAGAAGAAAATAAAAAGGGAAAAGGAAAAAGAAAAAAATCATTGCCTAGAACTTTGTTAAGCCCACAAGATGAACCCTTTTGGAGGTGGTAAATATTCAGGGTATCTTTAGATATCCCCATTTTCCCAAATACTGGCAAGTTAGTCAGTAATTATCACACATAAAGCTAGCTGGAATAGAATACCAAATGGCAGTTTATCTCCAAACATGTCCCCTTTTCTGGAAACCTGTGTGTGTGTGTGTGTGTGTGTGTGTGTGTGTGTGTGTGTGTGTGTGTTTTCTCCTAGAAAATATGTGTTTGGGGTCACTTTTTTGTTGTTGTTGTTTTTGGTTTGGTTTGGTTTGGTTTGGTTTTTGAGACAGGGTTTCTCTGTGTAGTTTTGGTGCCTGTCCTGGAACTCACTCTGTAGACTAGGCTGGCCTTGAACTCACAGGGATCCACCTGGCTCTGCCTCCCGAGTGCTGGGATTAAAGGCGTGTGCCACTGCCACCCGCCTTGGGGTCACTTTTGTGTGCAACTTTCTCAGCTTTCACCCTGAGGCCATCTTCTCCCTGAGTCTCTGGATTATTTTACACATTTATGCAAACATGGGGGGGGGGCTCACGACACTGTGTGATGGATCTCTCACATGTGTCTTCCTGGGTAAGCCAATATCAGTCCCTTCTGATCCAGGAACCAGGGTTGGGTTTCCTTATGAAGCTGTTGTGTGTCGCGGGGTGTTTCCCCTGACACTGCCAAACTTGAGTGGGAAGGAACAAGTGCCTCTTGTCTTCAGTGTCTATTATGGGGTGCGTGTAAAATCCCTAAGCAAAGGGCTTAGCAAGGTCACAGGAGAAACAACAGAAAAAAAATGTAGAATTTACCATTTGAGAAGGAGCATCAGGAGACAAAGACCAAATGATATTGAATGAAAGTATTTTAAAGATAACAAAAACTAAGACAAAACAGAAAACAAAATGCCTTCAAAGTTCCAAAAGTGAACAAAATCCAGTGCCTTCATAGATTCTACAGCAAGCAAGCAAACAAAACTAAACAAAATGTCTAGACCAAAATGTTTTCAAAGCAAATAAACTAGATACCTTAAACCAAAAACTATGAAAGCAGACCAGTAAAGGTATTTATCAAATTAGGATCTTTAATTAACCACCTCAGAATAAACAAATGGATTGTCAGTCAAACCAAGGGAGGTCTGGAGCCCTAGAAAGAACTCAGCAATAATACACAGAGGAAGTAACACCAGATAGCCTGGACTCAATGGGTCCATGCAGGTGATTTCGCCCATGGAACATTCTCAGGCCCCAAGTTGGGTGACATAACTGTCAGTCTAAAACACCATAGCTCACATCTTAAAGAGAGTAAGAGATAGTTTATTCTTGAACCTTCTTGAGTAACCATGACCCAGGAACACAGATTTAGGTTACACCTAATTCAGTGTTTCCACATGGAAGCAGTTTCATAGTTTTACAGAACAAAAAAATTCATAAATCAAGGCAAGTTTAAAATACATTGGTGGTTACATCAGAGAGACAGGTACAAGATGCAGGAAGCTTATATAGGCCTAAGATGCTGTCTCAGAGTTTCTACTTCTGTGACAAAACACCATGACCAAAATCAACTTAGGAAGGAAAGAGTTTATTTGGGCTTACATATCCTGAATCATAATCCACTGAGGGAAGCCAAGGCCAGGACTGAAACTGGGGAGGAGCATAGAGGCATAATCTGATGCAGAGGCCGTGGAGGTTTGTTGCTTATTGGCTTGCTACTTAGCCTTGCTTTCTAGTAAAACCCAGGACCATAAAAGCAGGGGTGGCACCACTCATAATGAGTTGGACCTTCTGCCATCAATCACTTGGTGGTTTGAAAGAAAATGGTCCCCAAAGGGAGTGGCACTATTAGGAGTTGTGATTTTTGTTGGTATGGTATGTTTGTAGGTAATGTTCTTATTGGAGGAAATGTGTCACTGTAGAGGTGGGCTTTGAGGGTTTATACATGCTCAAGCCACACCCAGTGACACAGTCCACTTCCTGTTGCCTTCTGATCAAGATGTAGACAGTACCATGTCTGCCTGCATGCTGCCATGCTCCCCGCCATGATGATAATGGACTGAATCTCTGAACCTTAAGCGAATCACCCCAATTAAATATTTCCTTTAGAAGAGTTGTCCTAATGATGGTGTCTTTTCACAGTAAAAGAAAACCTTACTAAGACAATCACTCATCAAGAAAATGCCCCACAGGCTTACCTACAGCCTGATCTTATGGAGGCAATTTATCAACTGACATTCTCTCCTCTCCAATAACTCTAGTTTTGTGAGGGCTAAAGTTATGTTTTAAGTTTTAATTACTGTGCTTAAGAGATCTGTAAAACAAAAATGCCTCTACCCACTTTCCCAAGGACAGATAATTTCTTGGAATGCTGGGGGCTGTTGTTACTGTAAGATAACATGTCACGTGTTTTCACTTCTATAAACAAGCGTGCTTGCCCCAGCTGCACAGGATATGCTTGATTACATGTAGGCACAGAGTACGTAGGTAGGAAGCACATCAGGATGTATGAAGGCAGGGAATATGTAGCCTTGTGGATTTTGCCTTTATAAACAATTGACCAATATAATTTATGACCGTTCTCTGGGAATCCTGGGTATGGACCCAGCCAGTGTCCATAACCCGGTAGTATTTAATAAAAATTGTGGTAGTGGTCTTATTCTTAGCTGGTGGGATTAACAGTCTGTGTCAAGTTGGCATAAATACTAGCCAGCACAGATGCTATCTGATGGCATTCTTAGCTTTGGGGTTTGTGGACGCTAGCAGTCTGCTAAGTTGATAGATTTTAAAATGCTTTTTATCTATTAGTCACAGGATGTTAGTTCTGACAGAAGTGGGCAAGGAATGAGTGTTCCAGGGCCTAAAACTAGCCCTAGATAATAAGGTCATTAGCCTCTGGACCTGCAGCATCCCAACCTCTCCAGATCACTGGAATTTTAATCAGACAACCCATGTTTGCAGACGGCCTCTTTCCAGGAACTTCCGTCCACACGAGCAATGCATAAGGAGTTCGAATGCCTTTACGGTGCACAGAGTTTTCCTTGAGAGTCCCACAACACCGCAAGTTGACCTCTGGGAAAAGCAAGTCGATGCTGAGGCCTTGAGAGTGGTTCAATATTATTTTATGTTCTTATTTGGAAATACATCTACACTCAAGAGATAGCCTGTGTAAACTGATGACATGACAGGGGAAGTTTGTTGTTTTATTATTGTAGATATGAGAGAAAACAGCCAGAGGCATCTGAAGTGTCCAGAGCAGAGAGAGAAAGGAGACTGGACATGACCGTGAGAGAAGTAAGAGCAGAGTACAGCAGAGAGAGAGAGAGAGAGAGAGAGACAGAGACAGAGACAGAGACAGAGACAGAGACAGAGACAGAAAGAGAGACAGAAAGAGACAGAGACAAAGAGACAGAGAGAGGGAGGGAGAGAGACAGAGACTGAGACAGAGAGAGAGACTGAGAGAGACAGAGACAGACAAAGAGGGAGGGGGAGGGAGGGAATATTAAAAAGCAGGGTTATAAGGAGAATGTGGAACTGGGCGTAGGGAAGCCTGTGAGCTGAGCTGAAGGGAGTTTAGGGTAGGGGAGGAGGTGAGAAGGGCTAGGGGGTCAGCATGGACTCTGAAATGTGTAGCAGGTACCTGTGACACGGAGGCCAGCATGCTTCGGTATGCTAATAGCACCCCAGGGAGCCATTTGCCCCTTTGGCCAGTGATGAGGGAAATGACTCCTTTTGGCGGAGGGGAACCACTTCACAAGTTCCTGAGGAAAATGCTAGCTTTTGTCTAGCCTCCAGCTATCCTCCTACAGTCCAGGTTGAGCCTATTTCCGGATATTTGGACAGCCATGGATGGAACTTGGTCATCAGGGTTGGTGGTGGCAAGCGCCTTTACCTGCTGATCCATCCCAGCCCACTTCCTGCTGCCAAGCTGTTGGAATCATCAGACAAGTTTACACTTCTCAGGATAAAGTTTACAGTGAAACACACGGATTTCTTTTCTTCTATTCCTTCCTTCTCTTCCTTCCTTCCTTCCTTCCTTTCTTTCTTCCTTCTTTCCTTCCTTCCTTCCTTCCTTCCTTCCTTCCTTCCTTCCTTCCTTCCTTCCTTTCTTTCTTTCTTGTTTGAGACAGGGTTTCTTCGTGTAGCTCTGGCTGGCTGTTAGCCTGGAACTTAGAGACCCACCTGCCTCTGCCTCCCAAGTGTAGTGACTAAAGGCTTTCCACACCACATCACAGCTACACACACACACACACACACACACACACACACACACACACACCTTAGGCAGCCTTTCTGATGCATGTTGGCAATATGGATTCACCTGCACAATGCAAACTCCCCCTCAGGATCTAGCTCGCTCACAACCCCCAAAAGTTTCTTATTTTGACATATTTAATTTTGAAGAATGCTTGTACTTGAATGAGCACTGCCTGAGTCAAGGCACAAGGCACTTCCGTCTCCTAAGAGCTTCTCTTTCTCCTCTTCCAGTAAAGCCTGGCCACTCTGGCAATACCCAGGTGGCCCCATCTCATCTCAACACTGTAGATGAGTTTTATCCCATATGGAATTTCCCATAAATGAAAACAGATGATAGGCACTGTTTTTTTGTGACCAGCTTATTTCACTCCTGACAAAACAGAAAACTGAGAAGCAGCTGCGTGTGAAATTCTGCTCTGACAATCTTCATTTTAGAACATAAATATTCAGAATAAAGTGTTAGGGATATAAGAGTTTGGTGTGTGTGTGTGTGTGTGTGTGTGTGTGTGTGTGTGTGTATGAGAGAGAGAGAGAGTGAGAGACTGAGAGAGAGAGAGAGAGAGAGAGAGAGAGAGAGAGAGAGATATATGGAGGGATGGGGGAGAGAGAGAGGGAGGTTAACTGACTGACTAGCCTGAGTCAAAATAGAAAATATTTCTCATGTAGCCCAGGCTGGCCTCAAACTCCTTAGATAGTCAAGGACAACCTTGAACTTCTGATACTTTACCTATAGAATGCTGTATGCGGTACTAGGAATTGAACCCAGGGCTTTGTGCTTGTTAGGCAAACACTCTACCAATTTGAGCTATATTCCAGCCCTGAAAATATGTCTCTTACTGTGGATTATAAACAAAATGACTAAAAAAGCAGCCAATTCATCCGGGTTGCAGCTCTGTAGTAGACCATACACCAAGCATGTTCCAGACCTGGATTCAGTCACTTGCACCACCACAGCACAAAGAACAGTAATTCTTTCTTTTTCTCTTTTTCATCTGGATTCCTGTTGGGAACACAAAGGTCCTTGTACCCAAGATCTCCAAGGAAACTAGAAATGTTAAGCATACAAGATTGTCCTCTCAAAGGAAAGGGTGTAAAAACCTGTTTCCAGAAAGCTGGGGGTTGGAGGTGATTAATAGCCTGGTGATCTTGATTATCTGTTGGGCCATATCAAGCTTCCATAACCAGGACCGGAGGTGGCTAATAGTTCAAATGACCTCTACACTTTCTGTATGACAGAGACTACTAAAGATGCTTCCCTAGGCCCTTAAGCTAGTACAGATAGCCTATCTCTAGAACCCATCTTCTTGGAAGAGATGACACATACTTCGAGTTGAGTTCCAATGTGATTATGTCTCCTTGTGCACCGAGTATTGCATTACACCAGGAAATTTTGTCTTTCCAAATTGTAATGTGTTTAAATATGCTGGCAATAAACAGCCTGGCATCAGACTTCCAAAATTTGATCCAGCCTGTCTAAGTCAAGCTGAAACTAGTTTTCATTCTTACCTCTTCACAGATCGTTTCCCTGTCTGCCATGACACCTGCAGGGTCCCCCACAGATTCTGGCCAAAAGCCTGTGTGTGCTCTCCCTCACCCTCCGGGCTTTCTCACCGCTTCTCTGGAGGTCTCTTCCCTTTTACAATGCAGCTGTTTGCTGACCTCCATTGCTGAACAGACTGGCTGTCCCGGACCCTAACTCAAGTAGGCACGGCATTCTTTCTTCCTCATCTCCATGTGTCTTCTCCCAGAAACTGCTGAGCTCACAGCTGGCTTGATCTGTGTCTTTTCTCTTAAGTCTTATAAAATTGTCCTTGAACTTAAAAAAAGGGGGGGGGGAGGAACTTACTAATTCAAAGTTCCCATGGGTCAGGATTTGTGACTCTTCCCCCCCTGTCCTGCCACTTGCCTCCTCAGCCCATATCGGCTACCTTCTCGTCCTTCCTTTGGTCTACTCTTTTCACTTCCACCCTGGCCCTGACGCTAGAGAACTCCTGCTCACCCATTAGATGCCCTCTTGACTAGTCCTCCCTCTAAAAACCCTTCCTTGCTCCTAGGCTCCTTTCTCTAAACCAGCACTACAAATACCCAAGTTCCTTCATCACTCTCCTCCAGCTGACCACGGGCTTTGTGGGGATAGGGGCGTGATTTGTTCACGTCTGCAGTCTCTAGCTTCTACAGGTATTGGCATGTCATGGGCATCAGTAAATGCTGACTGAATAACCAGTGAGCCCCAGGGTTCTGGGTGGCAGGGTTGTAGTACGTCAGCCTTACTCCGTTCCTTTTTGGTTTCTTGTTCTGAACCCCCCCGGAACCTCAGCTTCAGTGACCCACAGGCTCCTCCAGGTCTCCTCTGTCCACCCCAGTACCAGAACTGTCATTGTGCCTCTTCCTGCAGCCACAGAAGGGTCAACGGCTGTTACCTTATGTGGTCAATGGCTGTTATCTGTTAGTAGAAAGTGACACTATGCCTTCATATTCATGACCTTTGTCCTTGAGCTAGCTGTCCCCATCTCGCCTTAGTTCTGTGCCTATAGACCTTGGAGGTGTGAGGGCCTATGCACACATCTGTATGGGGATGCATTCATAGCATTACACATACTAAATTACGAACTCTGTATCAGCAGTCTTTCAAATCCTGCCTTCTCTTTGCAGGAAGTCACATCTTTTTTGACAACTATTATAAGTGTGCGTGTGCATGCATGTGGGGGTGGGCGTACATGCCGCTGCGCATGTGTGGAGGTCAGAGGGCAAGGCTCTGGCATTGGTTCTTGTGGTGATTGGAATGGGAATGTCCCCCACAGGCTCATGTTTGAATACTTGGTCCCCAGTTGTTTGAGTGTTTGGGGAGGATGAGGAGGTGTGTGCTTCTTGGAGGAGGTATCACTGGGAGTGGGCTTTGAGGCTTCAAAAACCCATGGCATTCCCAGTTATCTATCTATCTATCTATCTATCTATCTATCTATCTATCTATCTATCTATCTATAGTTCTCTCTCTGTCTCATAATTGTGTTTCAAGATGTAAGCTCTCAGCTACTGCTGCAACACCATGCCTGCCTGCCTGCCTGTTGCCATGCTTCTCACCATGATGGTCATGGATTCACCCACTGCAACCGTAAGGCCACAACCGTAAGGCCACAAAAACTCTTTCTTCCGTAAGTTGCCTTGGTCATGGTGTCTTCACAACAATAGAAAAGTAACTAAAACAGTTCTCTCCGTCCACCTCTATATGGGTCCTCGGATTAAGCGCAGGTCATCAGGCTTACACAGTAAGCACTTGGTCCCATCAACCATGTCACTAGCCCCAAGGCAAATGGGTTTAAAGAGTGAGTGTCAGGGCCTGGGAAGGGAGGGAGTGTTTGTGTTTCCATGCCCTTCAGTTCAGCAACTTCGATCCTCAGTGTTTTTCCTGTGTAGACAAGTGTACTCGGACAGACACCACAGTGTGGTTTAGAGTGAGGGAAAGACAGGAAACAACCAAAGTCTCTACCAGTAAGAGAGTGACTAAATATCCATCGTGTTAGTCAGCTTCCCAGGAGTGCAACAGCAGCTGAGCTAGTCAACTCGGGAAGAGGGATGGCTTCTTCCGACTCATGCTGGAGAAGAGTCCGCAGGTCCATTGGCCCTGGGCCTTGGAGAGAGTAACTAACGCCAAGCAAAGCTTGACCTAGACACGAAGGAAGGGAAAGAAGAGACCGAGGCCCAACAATACCCACCAAGGGAAGTTTCTTGTTCTTATTTTCATTTGTTTGTTTGTGTTTTTAGAGATGTGACCCAAATGCACAAGAGAATTCACACAGAGGAAAATTTACAATTTACAGAAAGGAAAGACTTGTTTTTGCTCATGGTCTCAGAGTCAGAACATCACAGTAGGAAGGAAGGCACATGGCAGAGACTGTCTAATTCAGGAAACAGCAGATAGAAACGGTCCATGGACCAGGTAGAACCTTCAAAGGTGCATGCCCTGTGATCTACTTCCTCTAGCTCTTTCCTGCCACCTCCCCAAACAGTGCCTGGCTGGGGACCAAACACTTAACTCCCCTGACCTAAAACCTGTAGGCCCCACCTCTTATAAGTGATGGTCAGTCTGAATTACCAACCTGATGCGATCTAGAGTCATCTGGAAGATGGGCCTCTGGTTGGGTTGTCTTGAATAGGTTAGTTGCTGTGGGCGGCACCATTTCCTGGGCTGAGATCCTGACCGTAAGAAGAAAAAGTGACTTGAGCACAAATGTTTATCTCTCTCTCCTTCCCGAGATACAGCGTGACCGACTGCTTCCTGCTCCTGTTGGCTTCGTGGCTTTGTGAACCAAAAGCTACTCTTCCTCCCTTACACACTCTTTGGGATATTTTCTCACAGCAACAAGAAAAAGACAGCTCTGTCACCTCTCCCAAAGCACTGCAGAGAAGATATTTAACATGGGCCTTTGGAGCCAATCCAGATCCAAATGCCAGTGCCTGGACAGTGGGCCTGCATGCTGCCAGCAATGATGGAGGGCTATCTGTGGTGGGTAGCAGACCTTCTTCTTAAGTGCTGGTGAGTACCCAGTGAGCTTTGTGGGCCACACGGTCTCTGTTGCCTCTACTCAAACCTACTAAGGTTGTGCTAAGGCAACTGTGGGTGATGTGTGAATGAATGGCTGTGGCTGTTTACCAATAAAACTTTATTCATACTTGATTAGTTTTAGAGTCAAGATGCCAAGAACTTTTTTTTTTTTCTCGTTTAAAAGCAGCAGAAGAGCAGTTGGGCCACTGGACTACAGTTTGTTGACACAGAGAAATGGCTAGTTGTTGGTGAGCACTTGAGTTGCTTGAGGGTGACATGTATATGTAAGCATTGTGTGTGAATTATTCATGTGTGCACGCACACGCAGAGAGGTAGTTATCAAAGCATCACCAGTCGCAACTTCTGAGATTTCACATGACTTCCAGTTACATTTCTGCACTTTTCTGCATAGCTTCAACTTTTAAATTGAAGATTGTGGCATCTTTGCTGATGTCATGCTTTGAGAGCCATGGTGGCTTGTCTGTGGCTCTCAAAGTGGTAGGTGTCATGTGACTCTGCTGATCTTGTCTGGACTCTCACCTGGGTTGGCTGTTTCAGATTGGCTTTAGTTGGGACTGCTGGGGCAACCTTGCTCTCCATGTCTCTTTTCTTTGAGGAAAAGCCCAGCCCTGGGACATTCTCCCTACAAAGGAGAAATACAAGCAAGTCCAACCATAAGACTGAGCAGGCTCTTGGTCCCTTGCCGGATGCTAACATCCATTGGCTAAGACAAGCCCTACTGCTGAGCTCAGAGCCAAAGAGAGAGAGGTCACTCATAAGACCAGTGGAGAGGGACCTGGATGAAGGAAGGGGTAAGAATTGTGGCCGTCAGTGCAGACATGCATGCTTTTGCAGTTATCAAAAGCAGGGGTGTCGGAAAGAAGTAGGGTGGCTACCCAATCTTCCACCTGCCTCTATGTCCTGCAAGTGACAAACACCCACAGAAAGGACCGTGACTTTATCTCAGCATCCCAACAAACCTCAGGGGGCCTCCTTGGCTCTAATTGGGCCACAGAGCTGTCTCTGGGCTCATCAGAGGCTGGGACCTTGCTGTACACTGATTGGCTACCCAAGAATCATCTTCTGATCTGATTGGCCTTCTTGGCACCATCCCTTGTTCCCATTGGTCACGCCAGCATCATCTACTGTTCTGATTGGTCATCCCAGCATCAGCTTCTGTCGGGTTAACTACCTTGGCATCACCTACCATTCTGATTGTCCACCCTGCCATCACTTGCCCACTCTGCTGAAGGGGGCATCAATTCTATCCGTATGGATAAGAACTGAGGGGATGGTTTACTGCAGGCATATTAATGACGTGTCCCATGGCAGGTGTCTGACTTAGGTTAGACAACCCCAACAGCTGGCCTGAGGCATACACTGTGGTGAAAATGGTTCACCTGGAGGGTGACCACAAGGGACACTGGGGAGGAGGTAGGAAGTCAGTGGAGAGGTGAGAAAACTGGTTCAGTGAGCATTATGAGCAGGTTGAGGCTAGGGGAAGTAGGACTGCCTGGGTACCGCCCTGAGCCTGCACACACACACACACACACACACACACACACACACACACACACACACACACACGGCACACACGCACCGCAATTTCCTGGGGTGTAAATAACCTGAGACACTCACCTGCCATTTCCATTCACAGTTGGTTGAGGGCTGTCCCTGGGGACATTACTTCCACGGCCATTGTGGCCTGCCTGGGTGCAGGTCGAGCGGGCCTGTGGCTCAGGCGGAGAATCACAGGTGCTTCCAGCAGGAAGTGCTGGGGACACACATGCACCAACTCCTATGACACTGGCTTAGTTCATTCTGCGAGTTAGTTTGTCCTAACCCTGTGACAAACATCTGAGGGAAACACGTCTCGAGCTGTGGGTGCATCATTCCCTGGGCTAGGAGCCTGGACCGTAGAGAGAGAGAGAAGTAGGAATAATCTATTTGGGCCTGCTGTCTCAGAGGGTTCAGTCACCATAGTTGGGGGGAGGTTATAATGGAGCAGAGTGGTTCTCCTCATGACACCCAGGCAACAGAGAGAGAAACCGTGCCAGCCGGTGGGGGCCTTGCAGCCACAGGCAGGGCAGGTGTCCCTTCGGTTAATCCTTTGTGGAAATGCCTCACAGACACACCCGGATATGTGCTTTCCTAATTTGATAGGCATCTCTTGATCCAATCAGACTGATTATCAAGAAGCATAAGCAGCCTGCACACTGTCTTCCAGGCAAGGAAACCAGAGGTGGAGCCTCTGGACAGAAATCCCAAAGAGGAAGTGTGGCCCAGTGGTTCCAGCACACTGTGGTGGTGGTGGGGGGGGGGCGCGGGGGCAGGTGTGTAGGCTGGTCTCTGCTTTGCCAGTTCTAGCCAGAAGGATGTGGGCACTGTTTTTTAAATCTCTGTGCCTCATGGCAGTCCACAGGTTCTGAAGGGACTGACTGAGCGCCAATGAGCAGTTTGTTTATATGATAAGCATGTGGGAAGGTTCCAAGAACTGAGAGCTACAGGGCTGAGAACAATCTGGAACATTCCTGAGATGAATGTCCAGATGCTCCAAGACAAGGAGAAGGGAGACGACACCGTGTGAGAGAACTGAGTCAAGGCTGAGGACACGGGTGGACTAGAGGGACAGTGAAGAACATGACCACAGTGAGCAGCACAGATATTGATTACAGGTCGAGAGGGGACCCAAGAGCAGGCTGGAGCAGGGCAGCCACGCTGTGTGGGGGACCTGCCATGTCCCTTTTCAGGAAACCTCGTACCCGCTTCCGATCCTCTTGCAAAACAGCCAGAAGGTGAGGGAGGGTGCTGCCCTGCTCACAGCTCAGCTTCGGTGTCTTCATGCTTCCTTTCCGGGGACCAACCCGTCTCCGCTCTGTGACAGCTAAGATGGAAAATCCAACCAAGTGGCCTAAGGAAATAACCCAAAAGTCCAAGTAAAGGGGTGGGCGGCAGACCTGGCTGCGTCCCCAGAAGGAGTGCATTTATTCATTATTTATTCCATGTGGAGTTGCAGTCTGGCAGGGCTCAAACGGGGCCAGCTGTCCCCGCTCTCCTTGGTGTCGGGTTAAAACAACAGCCACATTCATTTTGCTGATGATTCAGCAACTAGGTCAGAGTTCAGTGGGCTCAATTATCTCCGTTTCACTTGGTGTCAGCTGGAATGACTCAGGGCTGGCGGCGGGAGTCATTTGAAGACTCGCTCAAGTCTCGGTATTATCTGGGCAGTTCCAAACTTCAGTCCCCATTGTTCCTGGGCTCCTCACGGCATAGTGGCTCCAGGCTAGTGGACTGGCTGCTCACATGTCACTCAAGGATCTCGAAACATGTGGAGAACTGGGCATGGTAGTACACACCTGAGCCCCAGAGGAAGAAGAGGCAGGAGGTCTTCTGCACGGCCAAGACCAGACCTGGCTACAGAGTGAGGGAAGGGCACTGAAAAACTCTGTCTTATACTCAGCTCAGCTTTAGAAGGCACAGCGTCATTTCTAGCACATTCTATCCATTGCAGAGTCACTGAGTCCAGCCATGGTGAAGAAGGGGAAATTAGACTCTTTTTTTTTTTTTTAAATGAGATTCCTTGAAGGATGGGAAATGTTTTAACAGGAAAATGTTTGGACCCTGGCTCTCACCGACAGTTGGGACATAAAGCATTATGTTGGAGGAAGAATGAAGCAGGTGGGTGGTGAAGGTGTTTGAAATACCTCCTTCTGAGGGTGAGGGGCGCAGCTGAGTGGGTCCAATGCTTGTCTAACACGCTTGATGCCCTGGGTTTGATTCCCAGCACCGCATAAACCAGGGGTAACGCTGCACGCCCGTCGTCCCAGCACTCAGGAGGCTGAGGCAGGAAGGCCAGAATGCAAGGCCATCCTTGTTACTATATTAGTTACTTGATGCTGCCTCAAATATCTGACAGTCAGTCTAAGGAAGGAGGAGCTGGTTCTTACTCAAAGGTCCAGGGGTCTTGTGCCAACCTCACGGCTCAGCAGGGAAAGGTGTTGGCATCCAGCCTGACAACCTGAGTTCAATCTCCAGGACTCACATGGTCGAAGAGAACTTTGGAAAGTTGTTCTGTCATCTTCACACAAGTGCTGTGGTACATACATATGCACTAGATAAGTGAATGAATGAATGAATGAATTTCTGGGTACAGTCCATCACAGCAGTAGGAACTTGAGACAGTCAGGAAGCATAAGAGCAGTGAGTGCTGGTACTTGGTTTGCTTTTTGCTCTTTTTTTTTTTTTTTTTTTTTTTTAAATGAAACTTAGGACCTCATCCCAGGGAATGGCGCTGCCCACAGTGAGGATGGACACCTCCATTACCTAGTCAAGAGAACTCTTCACAGACATGTACAGAGATTTTGTCCTCATCAGATTGCAATCAGTATAAATGACATCAGCCACATAACGAACTCCAGGCCGGCCTGAGATCTATGAGACCCCTTTCAAAACAACAAACCTTAGAGATAGGTCTTCCAGCACAAAGCAGGCTTGGAATCGACCCCTGTGTGTTATGGTTCAAGTCAGGCTCTGTGTGGAAGGTGAACACAGCCCGGTTGCACCAACAGTTATTTCTGGATGCTTGGTATTAGCTGGGTTATACAAAACAGTCACCCTTTTGGTTGATATTAGCCCTGCAATGCTGCGATCAGTCACTTTCTGGACAGTTGGTATTAGCACAGTGATATTAGCAGTGAGCTCTGGAAGGGTATACAAGCCCAGTTAAACTAGGAGCCCCCATTGAGATGGTTTCTCAATGCCTAGTTATACCATCATCAGCCCAGTTCACAAGCATTTGCTTTCAGGATGGTTGACATAGTCCCAGCTTCCAGCAGTCACTTTCTGAATGGACTGTATCAACCATTCACTGTGACATTTACCTGCTCAATGACTGATACTAATTCAATCACACAAGCACTTTATTATTCTTATTCTTATTCTTATTCTTATTCTTATTCTTATTCTCCTTCTTCTTCTTTTTCTTCTTCTTCTTCTTCTTCTTATTATTATTATTATTATTATTATTATTATTATTATTTGGTTTTGTTTCCATTGCTTCAAGACAGGATCTCACACTGTAGCCAGCCTGGGCTGCTGCTTCCTGTGTATTGTATCTGGGCTTGAATGATGATCCCCAGCATCCTCCTCTCTTGCTCCTCTTTTTCTACTCTTCTTGTCCTTCTATCTATTCTCTCTGCATGCCAACCCTGCCTATCCTTTCTCCTGCCTAGCTATTGGCTGTTCTGCTGTTTATTAGACCAATCAGGTATTTAGGCAGGCAAAGTAACCCAGCTTCACAGAGTTAAACAAGTGAAACATAAAAGAATGCAACATCTTTACACCATTAAACAAATATTCCACAGCATGAACAACTGTAACACATCTTTAACTAATATTCTACCACAAATATTATGAGCAATTCTCTTGCCACAATTTTAAAAAGTTCTAAATTCTTTGATTGTATGTGTATAGGTGCTTTGCCTGCATGTATATCTGTGTACCGTGTGCATGCTGAAAGAACCAAGCAGACACCATAACAGGCTGCTCAGTCTTCTCTCAGAGATCACGTCTCAATTTCAGTTTCCTGAGACTGAGCAAGCAGTTTCTGGGAGGGCCATAAACAAAAGACAATTAATCACTGATGCCCCTGCCAGCAGGGTCAGAGAGATAGAACATACCGAGCCTGGGCCACTGAGCCAGCCCCCACAGTCAGTAGTGCTAGGCCAGCCAGTCTCCATGGCAGCTCAAGAACAAAGCCTGGGTCACTGAGCCAACCCCTGTAGTATGTGCTAGGCCAGCCAGTCTCCATGGCAGCTCAAGGACAAAGCCTGGGACTTGTCCAGGCCTGCCGCAAAATGTAACCCCCAACTAACCCTAGCCAATTAAAAGTTACTAACATGATTGCCACTCACATAAACCAATCCTGAGTCTGTTCCTATGTAGTCTGTAGACCCCAAGTCGCCTCTTGTTTTAAAAACCCTGGCCCATTGCTACTCAGGGTCTCTCCTGTCTCTCTCTGCTCAGATGGATGGGGAGTCCCAAGTTAACTTGAAATAAAAAGACTCTTTGCTTTTGCATCAGATTTGGTCTCTTGATGGTCTTTGGGGGACTCTGGGTACAACACATGCAATGTCCTTGGAACCCGGAATAGATCCCAGAATTGGCGTTACAGATGGCTATGAGCTGCCATGTGGGTTCTGGGACTTAAACCTGGGTTTTCTGAAAGAGCAGCCAGTGCTCTTAACCTCTGGGCCATCCCTCCTGCCCTCTTACCACAAATCTGATAGATTATAAAACAGATTAAAAATCTTTGAAACACACAAATTACTATATTCAAGATGGAGAAATAACTCACTTAATTTACTTGTATCTATTAAAGCAATGGAATCAATAATTAATAATATCAAAAAGAAAGCAACAAAGATGGGGCTGGCAAGAGGGCTCAGTGGGTAAAGGTGCTTGCCTCCAAGCCTGATGACCTGAGTTCATTCCCTGGGAGGAGATGGAAGGGGAGAACTGATTCCTAACAGCTGTTCTCCGGATGCATGCACAAAATGAATAAATACGACTTAAACATTGTTAAAGGTCCAGATGGTTGCAATGGTGAATCCTAATAAACATTTAAGGAAAAAATGATGCCAGTTATCTACGACATTTTGCAGAGAATAGTAGCAAAATGAGTTCTGTCTAAGTGATTCTGTGTGACTGCTGTTATTCTAACACCAGAACCAAAAATGACACTATAAGAAATGAACACTGCAGACCAGTGTGTCTCCTAAGCATAGACACAGAAGCCCTCAGCAAAGTGATCAAGTCAGATCCAGTTTCACATGGGAAGAATCACAAGTTGCCACCCAGCAGGATTTATCCCAGCTGTGTAAGGCTGATTCAACAGTTGGAAGTGAATTACCGCCTTCCTTCACATCCACAGGCTGATGAAGAAAACATCTTATCATGCCCAGTGAGTCAGAAGAAACATTTTACAAAAATCCAATGTTCATGATAAGAAAAAAAAGGGTCACTAAAATCTCTCAGAAAACTAGGAATTGAGTGTGGGAAAAAGAAGAAGAAAGAGAAAGAGGAGGAGGGGAGGGGGAGGAAGAGGAGGAGGAAGGAAGAGAAGTAGGAGGGGGAGGAAGAGGAGGAGTTGGAGGAGGAGGAGGAGGAGGAGGAGGAAGAAGAAGACAATGATGATTAAGAGCAGAATGAAATTTCTTCAGCTTGATAAGGAACGTCTGCAGAAAGCCCCACAGCTAGCATGTCACTCACTGGTGAGATTCTAGATGCCTCTTCACACAAGATCAGGAACAAGGCAACAGTGTCCCTTCCCCCACCTCAGCATCACACCAGAGATCCTGTCTAATGCAAAGATACAAAGGAGGCCAGGTGTGGTGGTGCATGTCTTTAATCCCAGCAAGTGAGAGGCAGCGGAAAGGAGTTTGAGGGCAGCCTGTTCTAGGTAGAGAATTCAGGCCACCCAGGAGACCCTGTTCAAGCAAGCAAACAAAGTAACAAAAGCAAACAATAAAAAGAAACAAAGAAGGAAGAAAGACAGCTTGAGAAGGAAGAAACTAATATTATTTATATTTTAAAAATCTGGAGACTTGAGAGATGTCTAAGTGGTTAAGAGTACTGGCTGCTCTTCCAGAGGGCCTAGATTCAATTCCTAGCACTCATATGAAGGCTCACTATCATCTGTAAATTCAATTCTAGGGGGATCTGAGGCCCTCATCTGTCCTTCATGGGTACTGCACTCATATGGTGCGCATACACTCATACATGCAGGCAAAACATTTAAACACATACAAATAAATAAATCTTTTTTTTTTTACTCCTAAAAAGTCAACAACAATAAACTCCTAGAAGTAGTGGCTGTTTGAGGCAGAGATGCATGATATAAGATTAATAAACAAAAAGTCAACTGCTTTCCCGTAGGCCAGGCACGAAATGTTGGGCTTGAAATTAAACACACGAAGCTAGTCACATTTGTAGCAGAAAAGGAAGGCATTGTGCTTCACACCAGCATCCCAGAACTTGGGAGGATGAGAAAGGAAGACTGACATGCATTTGAGGGGCCAGCCCGGTGCCATATAATGAGATCCAGGATAGCCTGAACAGCACAGCAAGACCTTGTCTCGAGGAATGAAGGGAAGGAAGCAGGGAGAAGAGGTGCTGGCAGACTGCAAATAAGATCTACAAATGGCAATTTACAAGACAGAGCATATGAAGAGAGTGGCTAAAATCCAAAACTCAACAGCACCAAATGCCAGAACAGATGAAGCGCAACCGAACGGCTGTGTGGTCTAACTGCTTTCTAAAATATCCCATGTTTGTATCCATATATTAGGGCTCCTCTCAGCCTTGCTCAGACGAGCTTCCTCTTGCAGTGGGCAGCAGCTAACACAGACTCATAACTGGTCCAAGGGCGAGACGGACTGACTGCTGCGTGCTCAGCCCTCCACAGGTCATCTCCGTCACCGCACCCAAGGCAGAAAGAGGTTGGGGATGGATGCTGTGAGACACCGTCCTCTGGACAGGACACGGCCATTACACTCAGGAGACTACAGCAGCAGCAGTGGTTGACCTGCACAAGACTGGGCCCTTCAGACACTCCAGGATAGAGGAGAGTAAATCCGGGGACATCCAACCTCTCTGGGGAGCCATTAGTGGCTACCAGAGGGGAGGGGTTATTTGCTCAGTGGTATAGCCACTGGTTAGCTGCCCATGTCCTGATAAATACTCCCAACCATGCTCATGCGAGAACCTTCATTAAACTCAGTGGGTAAAAAAAAAAAAAAAAAAAAAAAAAAACACATGAAACTGGGAGGGGCTACAATAAAGAAAGGGTTCATTGGGGGGCTCAGAGAGGCCCTGGAGAATATACCTGCATAAAATCACCAAATAATGCATTTTGTTACATTTATTTATTTATTTATTTATTTATTTATTTATTTATTTATTTATTCACTCATTCCCAGGGAAAGAGTGCATGCCACCACACATGTGTGGCGATCAGAGCACAACCTGAAGGAGTTGGTTCTCTCTTTCCCCTGGTGCCAGGGATTGAACTCAGGTCATCAAGCCTGGCAATAAGTGTTATTAGATGAACCACCCCGCCAGTCCTGCTCTGCGGGTTTTGATGAATGCGTGGTGTATGAACCTATGTGAAGATGGAAGGCGTGAACCGGCTCCACACAGCAACTCTCTGCCTTTCACGTGCCTGTGATGGCACACATGCACCTCCCTCCAACAATAACAAATAAAATAGAGGGGTGTAGAATATTATTTTAAGGTGTGTTACTTTTGTTTGTGCTCTGGAACATTTGTTTAATGGTGCAAAGATGTGTTTGATTACGTAAAAATTCACCTGCGGTCAGGAGGCCGAGTTGGCAGCTAGCTGACGGGAAGTGGCAGGGAGGAGCCAGGGGGAGAAGGGTTTCTAAGGAGTGGCGAGGAGACGCATGAGGACTTTTTGGAGGGCATGAGCAAGGAGAGGAGGCGAGCTACTGGCTATTCAGCCTCTCTGAAGAGCAGAGTTCTACCTTCACCTTTGAAATTTGAGTTCTTTAGCGGGACAGAGATTTAGTTAAGTTCCCTTGGTAGCTCTGAAAGAGTCGGAGCCTGAGGGAACAGAATTCCCACCAGCTACGGCCCTTGCCGCTTAACCACTGCTTGGAACGGTGGAATTGCAGTTGCTGGTTCAGACAGCTGTGGCTTAAAAGGCAGCAACAGTGAAATAAAAGGACAACAGTAAAGGTTAAAAACCACTATGCCAGAGGAGAGTGAATATTAGCACCGAGTCATTGATAGTAACCCATTGATTTAACAAAATGCTCCACTCTATGCAGAATGATGATATTGATAACTGGGGAGAGTGTGTGTGTGAAATCTATGTTTGAGTTAGCTGTCATCTTGTCATCACTGTGACAAAGGACCTGGCATAACTTCAGCAAAGATTTGTTTTGGTTCATCGTTTTGGACATTTCTGCCCAAGTTTTGGCTTGCTCCATTGCTTTTGGGCTTGTCTAGCTGAGCTGGTGAGATTCAGGCTCAGTATGTTTGCATTTGACGGTAAAAGGGCAAGGTGGAGGAAAGCTGTTCACCTCAAGGCAGCCAGGAAGCAGAGAGAGAGCAACAGGCAGCAGCCAGGGACAAATCTACTCTTCCAAGGCGCATCCCTGGTGACTTACTTCCTCTGGCCAGGTCCTGCCTCCTGGAGTCCACCACCTCCCAGTTGCACCATTAGCCAGTGAGTCCACCGGCAGGTCAGTCCAGGGAGCAGGTCAGAGGTCACCTCTCAGTGACTGGGTCCACAGGTTCGAGACCAAGCTGCAACACGTGAGCTCTTTGAGGACTCTTCACATGCAGACTACATGCTCAATTCTTTGCTTCTCTTGCATGTGTACATACCTGTGCAGGCGCCTGTTTGTGCAGGTGTACATGCCTGTGGAGCATAGAATCAAGTGTGAGTGTTGCTCCTCATGAACTGTCTGCTTTTGTTTGTTTGTTTGGTACCGAGCATTCAGCCTGGGTCCTTCTGCATGCTAGGCAATTGCTCTACCATTAAGCTATGGCTCCAGCCCTCACCTTGTTGCTTGTGTTTTTGAGGCAGGATCTCAGGTAACCCGTGTTGACTTCAGATTTGCTAGGATGACCTTGCACTTCATCTGCCTCCCTTTCCCCCTCCATTTGCAATCCTGCACAGAGATTACACGCATGTGCCACTTCACTGAGGTCATGCAAAGCTGGGGACTGAACCCAGGGTCTCACTCAGGTCAGGCAGGTACTCTACCACCTGAACTACATCTCCTGCACCATCTTGGTTTTTGAGACAGGGAGCTAGGCCTCACTGATCAGTCTGGATTGGCTGGCTAGCAGGCCTCAGGGATCCATCTCTGCCTTCCCATTACTGGGATTACAAGTGTATGCCACTCTGCCTGGCTTGTGGGGGGGATGTATGTGTGTGTGTGGGGGGGTGTATGTGCACACGCGTGTGCACTGGGTGTCCTGCTCTATCAGTCTCCACTTTATTCCCTTGGCAAAGAGTATCTCGCTGAACCTAGGCGAGGCTGTCAGCCAGAAAGCCCCCACAAACCTCCTGCGTCCACATCCCACGGGGCAGAATTACGGGCAAACTCAGCTTTTCACTCGGTGCTGGGATCCAGGCCCTCAGGCCCTCAGGCTGGTGCGACAAGCGCTCTCATCCACCATGCCGTCCCTCCTGCCCCACTCTCAGCTGGAGCTGGGGCTCAAACTCAGACCTGCTGAGGGGATCCAACTGAGTATTCTCCCCAGCCCTGTGTTTGGCTCAATTATTCTATCACACTGCCACTGTTCCAGAAACAGTCCCTTGTTAAAAACTGAAGTAAGCTCAAAGGCAGCTCCATCTGTCTGCTCTGCTGGAATGCGCCCTGAGCTTGGAAGGAGGCAAGCCTGGGAAGCCCCTGCAGGGAGAGATGAGCCTGGATTATCTGGGCTCCCGGCTCACTCTCAGGCCAGGCAGAGTGGTCGCTCATGAAGTCTAGGACTGTGGTGAGAAGGTCCGTGTTCTTGGCCAGCTTCCTCAGCTCGGTTTTGACATCAGCTCAGATTCATAGAAAGGTTGCGAGAGGAGTGCTAAGAATCCCCTTCACTGTGCCCCCCCCCCCCCCCGACATTTCCCAACACCTCCCCTGATCACATGTGCACTGGCCTTCCGGTCTGTCAGCACTCTCTAGATTCTGATTTCACAACCAGGCATGCAGGCTCTGGCCCAGCTGCTTTCTTGGCCTAGTTCTGCAAGAGCCTCTCTGAGCACCTAACCCAAGCAGGGCTGGTTCCAAGCACCATCACAGGCCAGCCCATTCCTGCCACATGTAGATGCATCTCACATGGCCCCTCTTCCCAGGTCAGGGTCATAGAGTGTGGCAAGGGTAGCCACACTGATCTGAGTCATCCAGTCACCATAATGCAGACTTGGTGCACAGACAGGTGGCCCAGGAGGGACAAAAAAGGTGGCTTAGAGACTCAGAAGACAGCATGGTGGCTCATGCCTGTAATCCTAACTTGGGAAGCTGAGACAGGATTGTTGTAAGTTCAAGTTCAGACTGGGCTATGTTACAACAGCCAAAGCCGCATAGCAAGATCCTGTCTTAAAAAAACTAAGAAAAACCAAACCATAATTCAAAAAGCAGGATGGCAAGCCAGTGGGATGTCAGCAGGCAAAGGCTCTGGCCGGCCACAGTTGCACCATTGCGGGGTGAGAGGACGACTTTGTGGAGTCAGTTCTGTCGTTTTTCACTTTTACATGGATTCTGGGGATAGAACTCATGTCCTCAGACTTGCAGGCCATCTCACGGGCCCCTGAGCAAGTTTCTTAACAGCCCAGTGCCTCTGTTTCTCCATCTGAAAAGGATGACGGCACAGGACTCCCTCATAAGGTAGCGGCAGCATGGAGTGCCGGGATCTGACAAGAGCACTCGCTCCTGATTGATGAGCTGTTTTGCTTTCTACTTTCTTTGGAGCAGACACAGGGTAAACATTAGAAGAATGAACACACATCCATGATCACACGAGCCGGGCTGGTCTGTTGGGCCAGGGCAAAAAAATTGAATCCTGAGGTCCTGAGACTCATAAGCCAGAGTGTCTGAGGGTTGCCGACGCGTGAGGTGGGGCATGCAAATAACCCGGCGACAAAAGGAGGCCCGGCGGACTGCGAGTGAAAATGAGAAGACGGCAGGGCGGGGAATGTAAATGACTGTGCACGGGGCGGGGCGTCGCATGTAAATAAGGGGCGCCGGACGGCGTAGGAAGCCGGGCGAGGTCCAGCGCGCAGGAAAACCCCGCGCAGCGCAGCGCGTGGAGCCTGAGCGCACAGGTAGGAATGGGCGGTGGGGAAGGCTCAGGACCAGCCAGAGGTGGCCGCAGAACCGAGCAGGGCTGGGGCCAGAGTCCGCGGATCCTCGGGTGGGCGTGGGGCTGCCGGGCTCCCCTCCCTGCCAGGGTCTCCTGCCGTCGGGCGCGCGGGTCGAAAGCAGGTAGGTGGACCACCCACCCGCTGGTACCCAGGCGGTCTCCGCAGTCCCCACCGGGACGCTAAGAGGATCTTCTAGAAGCCGGGACTGCCTAGCTCCTCCCAGGTTCCGGTTCAGTAACCCAGGAACCTGAGTATTTATTGTGGCAAATTGGACGTTGTATAAGCCAGCCAGTCTGAGGTTCAGAGCCTGTCCCGAAACCAGCATTCCTGGTCCCTGCTTTTCCCCAGTCCTCTGGGAGGTGTGGGGCCCACTGTGGCCTTCCCCTTACAGGTGGTTTTTGGAAGTCGAGGGGTATTTGCTGAGACATTTCTCAGGCTGATGGAGAAACTGAGGCTTGGGATATATCTGGACAGAGAGAATAATGAGATTCCACAGTCCTGGCAAGGCCTCTTAGGAATCAGCTAGAGGAGCCCTGACCGCTTTGGGGGACACTGAGGCAGAGATGGGAGGTGACCAGTATGCCGTCCTTTGTTCTCCAACTCATCCGCGCTCGTTGGCTGTTTTAGGCTCTCCCCTCTGAGGGAAGAACACACAAGACAAGGTTAAGCTATAATGGGCAAGACACCTCTTCCTGGGGAAACGCAATCCCCGAGCCAGTTTGGGGTGTGGGAGAGCACTTGGCAGGTTGAGAATCAGAGGCAAGAGAAGGCATGCTGAGCTGTGGGTACAGCATGGGCAAAGGCTAGAAGGTAGGGAAGCTCACTATGCCACCTAGCTAACTTAGGACAGCCAGATATGTGGGAAGGTAGTGCTGCTGGAGGTCCTGGGTACCCTGCCGGAGGGCGTGGGTAAGTCACAGGCAGATTCCTGGGCTTGGCCCTGCTCCTGGATCTTCAGGGCAGGGGTGGGGAAACCCGAGTGAGTTGTCCAGATGACCACACACTGGTAATTGGGCAAAGTTGTGATCATCTGAGGGTTTGCAGTATCGGGCTGTGCTATGAAGTGCTGGGGTCTTCTACAGAGCCATCCCAGCCTGGGGAAGGCCGGGCGGCCAGGGAGGCTGTCCCTGAGGAAGGCACAATGGCCTGCTGTTACACTTGGGGACAAACGAAGAGAATGCTTGTCCTCATCCACACTGCACCCTACTTTGCTGCCTTTGGGGCCTGGGGTGGGGACCCAGCTGGGGTACACATTCACACTTGGTATATGTAGTAAGAAGCTTGTCATGATCCCCGTGGCCCAGGAAGTCTGCTTGAGAAGTGAGGCTTGGAGGTTGAAAGCCAGAGCTTCTGACCCAGCAAAGGCTTGATTTGTGTCTTGCGTGCTCCAAGCTCAGTCTCTGTTGTGAAGTTCTGAGGACACTCAGAGCACTGTGGTGAGAGTAGATGAGGTCATTTATGCCCCACTCAGGAGTGCGCCTAGGCGCAGCAGGTGCTAAGGATTAAGTGAACAGATCTCTATTGTTACCCGCAAGGATCCGTTTGGCGAAGCGAGAATACTGACATTCAGTTATGTGTGCAGGGACTCTGCTGGGGGTCCGCATTGGAGAGTGACAGAGGCAGGGGCCGGAGACACCCCCCCCCCCCCGGCACTGCACTGTGCCTGGGTCTGCCGTGACAGGACACTCTTGAGTATTCCTCAGTTGAACCTCTGAGGTCAGTCTGGCTGTGTCTGACTGGATGTCCACTTCTGGGCTGGTATATCTGCATGAGGCTTGCCTGGGTGGGCACAGACTCACCTGACTCGGTCAGACAAACAGCATGGATCGGGGCATCTTTGGGGCATCTTTGGAGTCCAATATTCTGGTTCTCTGAGCCTGAGGCAGGGGGCAGGGGTAGAACTGAAGAGGGGCGTGGGGGGGGGGGAGAGCCTCAGATCTGACCTTGCTGCTCCTATCTGTGTGATCTCGGAAAAGTCACTCCACCTCCCATTTGTCGGAGGTGTCTGGGATGAGGATGGTCCTGAAATGGCGTTTCTAAACCATTGCTCATGGAAGGGCAAGGCAGCTGATTGTCTTCTCCCACTTAGGGGGACATGCTTTACCAAGCTGCCCCTGGCACTTTGCTCTGAGGGACCAGGTGTGCCAGGTGCTGTATCAGGACAGACATGGGGTGTTTGACAAAGTCCTTGTCGTTTAGACTCCCCGAGAGGAAGAGACTCTCACACCGGATCCACAGCCCTGCTCCACTGTGCTGAAGAGTAATCAGGGCCCCTCCATGGCACCACGCTTGCAACTGATTGACGGGCGATGCCAACCCTGTTGGGTCCTGAGTAGCATCTCCTACACACCATTAGAGATGGCGTGTCTAAGCTCCTGGGGTTTCACAGGCACCACCAGTCAGTGACAGGGCCAGGCAGGGGTCCTGCAGAAAAAAAAAATGGGAGCAACAGAGGTCAGCAGGAGTCTCTTGGAGAGGTGACACAGGACTTCCTGTGGCCTGTGGGCTGCGAGTACAGTTCAGTCTCTTGAGCATAGCACGTCTTTCTAAGAAGCGCTCATGTCAGGCAGTTCCAGGTGCTGCCACCACTGACTCACGCTGCCTCTGGGGCCCACAGCTTCTTGGAGGCAGCAAAGCTTCAAGTGGGGGCCCCAGCTGAGGGACTCCTGCTTGAGTGGGCATTGCGAAGGGAAAAAGTGGGTTTCATGGGGTTGGTGGGAAGATTGGGGGGCGGGGGTCCATACTCCTACGTGTTGGGTGTCAACCAAAAGGTCAGGGTCAAAACCCCAAGTGACCCAGCAGTAGAGGCCCCCAGGAAGCTGACAGTCCCGAGGAGAAGGTGACTCTAAGGAGTTGGCTTTGGAGTTGAGATCCCAAGTAGGAAAGAGCAGGTGCCAAGGCTCTGGGCACGGAGCAGGCTCCTTGAGGAAGCAGTGGGTCTGATGGGATTGAGGGAGCGGGGAGGGGCAGGAGTAGAAGTCAGGGGAGGTGGGAGGAGCCAGCCAGCCACCTGTATTACCTTAGTTTGTTTAAGCCTGGCAGGCAAGGGTCTGTCAGACACTCAAGTTTTCTGGATGAAGTGGCAAAGAAGTTCAGTAACTTGTTTAGGGTCACACAGCAAGCCTCCCGTCTCTACCACATGCAGCTAAGGTCAGCTTTTTACTTGGCTGTGCCCAATAATCTTGTGAACGCTGCCAGGCCTCCACCCAATCAGTCTGCAGATTGTTGTTAGATGAGCCCCTTCCCCACAGTCCCAGGGAGTGAGGAAGGTGGGGGGGGCAAGTATATAAGTGCATGTTGGGTTGAGCTCCTGTCCCCAAGGGAGAAAATAGGCTGGTGTAGAGACCTGCCAGGGAACACTGTGATACCAGTCACCCACAAGCCTACGTGCTTAACCTCTGTTCAAGCTCCCTGGTGGAGGAGGAGAGTTTATAAGAACAAGATTGTCTTGGTTGGATCCGGGAAACATCGTTTACTGGTCCGTTTTGGAGAACTTGGGCGGCCTGAGGTTTCCTAGGGCAGCCAGAGGGGTGTTCCGCCTTTTCAAATGAGGAAGTGAGACCCAGGGAGGAGAGCCATGGCCATGGCCATGGCCATGGACTGGATATCCTTCCAACCAGCAGAGTTACAGTCTCCTATCCACTTGCCTCTGGAACAGCATGGTGCTACCGCATTGCTCTGGGGATGACCACAGATGACCACTGAGACCAGCTTTCCAGGAACCTCAAGTTCTTGGCCCTGGTTCAGCTCCCTTGGAGGTACTGACCATCCTTCCCCTCCAGCCCAAGGTTCCTCTAGTACGGCTGTTCAGCTACAATTATTCTAAGTGTTCCTTCTACCTTTGCTGACTCTTGAGTTCAGTCTGGCTTTGGCTTTGACTTGGTTGGAGTCCTTTTTAAAGCCTTTTTAGTCGAAGCTGAGGGAGACCGTCACCTCCTTGTATCTGGAGCGTGTCCTATGTCCATGGTGTCTGCGGCCATAGTTAATGAGAGGCAGCAGCCCCCTTGGCATTTGTAATGGTTGGGCTGAGGGAGCCTCTATCTTTCTCTTCAGTGTTTCTTCCCATCTGAAATGAATCGTTGGAGGCTACAGTTGTTTTCAGTCTTTCTTGTTTTCCAGTATACTTCTGGCTAAATAAGTCTGTGCTGTCGTCTGTCTGTCTGTCTGTCTGTCACTGCTGGAGAGGTGCTAATTTCTTCTTGTTTCTGCTTCGGGAGCTGTTTGGAAGTGGTTGTGTGCTTTTGGAGTGTTTTTGCGATGGGTGGCGTTTTCTGTTATCTCTGCTGCTGGATGCTAAATCTGGTCCTTCAGGCTGCTGTGGTAGAATCATGTGGCTTCTGTCTCAATGGTGGGGAATTTCTTGGTCTTTTAAAAAGGATTTTTCTGACCATTTTTTTTTCTGGACATTCTGATGTGTTTGAAAGGATGTATGTGTATGTGTGCAAATGTACATGTGCATGAAGTCCGGCGTCTTCCTGGATCGCTATCTACCTTGAATGCACAGCTGGTTTATCCCCCAGAGTTTGCTAATGGTGTTTGTCTCGCTAGCCAGCTTGACTTGGGGATACCCTGTCTCTGTTTTCCTAGTGTTGAGAGTAGAGGTGGCTTGCTACACCCACCCGTCATCTACATAGGTGCTGGGGATCCAAATTCTTGACCTCTCGGTTGCCCAGCAGACACTGTAACCACCGAGCTACCTCCCCAACCCCAGTGATCGATGTGTTTGATGTTCACCACATACACCTGTGATCTCAGCACTTGGTCGGCTGAGGCAGGAGGATCCTGAATTCAAGGTCAACCTGGAGGACATAACAAGTGACCCTATGTATTTTTTTTTTTTTTTTTTTTTTTTTTTGGTTTTTTCGAGATAGGGTTTCTCTGTGTAGCTTTGCGCCTTTTTCCTGGAGCTCACTTGGTAGCCCAGGCTGGCCTCGAACTCACAAAGATCCGCCTGCCTCTGCCTCCCAAGTGCTGGGATTAAAGGCGTGCGCCACCACGCCCGGCTCCCTATGTATTTTTAAAGTGTATGTTTTCTATGCAGAGTGAAGTCCTGGAAGACACGTCTGTCAGAGTGAGCCCACTAACCACACCAGCTGTTTTCTGTGTGCTCTGCTCCCTAACTCAGCGCTCTCCTTCAGTGTCTGCTGGTCTCAGCCTAGCTTCTGAAGCGGTGTAGTCAGATGCGCATCGAGCAGGCGCAGCAGACTCTGGATGTCCACCTTCCCTCTCTCCATGTGAAGCAGCCTGAGCTCTTCCCTGCCACATTTGAAGTGTCCTTCTCCCCGGGCAGTTGCTCCATGTCTGCCACACTTGCTTTTTCTCTGGTGACTTCATGCCTGTTTGCTGCTAGGGGACTAGCACTCCGGTCTGCTCAGGAACCAGGATTCTGAGCGTATTGCTTTCCTGTTCATAGAGTGGGATACAGCCTGCCCTGCCTGTCTCCGGCCGGGGTGGGGGGTGGGGGGGTAGCTCCGTGCGTGGTAGAGCGCTTGCCTCGAATGTGTGCTTATGGGCCTGGATTCAGTCCCTAGCACCATGGGGAAGAAAATGCGATACTGAAGAAAGCAGGCATTGCGGACCTAGCGTACATGGCGTGCATCCTCCGGCGCAAAGCTCCTTGGCTGGTATTTCAGACAGCGAGGCCGGCACAGGCGAAGGCCCGATAGCGGGAAAGCACCTGGCCAGGATGAATGTTGTGAGACGGCGGCCTACGACTCCAGTCTGGCCGCCTCCTCTTTCGTGGATATGAGGCATGGACCTGGAGGGATTTTCGGTTGAGAGTTGGCACAGAACTGGCAAAGCTCAGAGAATGGAAAGGGATGGTTAGACAGTGGAGGGTAAACTGAGCAAGGAGTAGGCTTGCCCGTGGTGGTAGAGGTGTGGTGGGGAGGGCGGTGCCGGGGGAGGAGGGTGGGAAGTGAGGGAGACGGTGTAGGGACTGCCCAAGGCATACTTGTTGACCTGGGTGGCAGGGGAGGGTGTGGACTTAAAAGGACAACTCTTCGGCTCCTCACCTGCCTAGTGAGGGCTCTAGAAGTTCTCTGGCACCTGGATGAGCAGGTGAGGAGGCCTCGCCAACCCACCTCCCTTCCCATCACCCTGGTGGCATGGTAATGGTCACAGGGACAGGGAGGGTGGACTCTCCCTGGTGCCAGTTCTAGAATGGTCCTGGGGACCCCTTCTGCCATTCTTTTCCTCTTGCTGGGTTATCCCAGCTTCTCAGGTCACTGAACACCACTAACGATGGTGGCCACATGGGGACGACGGGCTTAATTGAGTTGCTTAGGAGTTATTTCATTATTGTTGGACATAGGGCCAGGCACAGGCTAGGCAGTGCTCTGTTCACAGATGCGGAGAGCCGACTACTGGTCTCTCCAGGTCATCGTAGGGGGGCCTGCGGGTCTCAGGCACCGTGGGGTGACTGTGGAGTGGAGGGGACCTGTGTGAATGCTTGAAGAACCTAGCTAACACTAAAGGGTCCTAAGGACCCCACAGGCCAAAGTATTTGTTGATCCCACAGTAGACTGACGCCAGAGACTCATCTTTTTTCTTCACTCTGCCTATTTCTATGAGATAACGCTCAGGATGGAGATCAGGCTGGCCTTGAACTGCTGCTGTCTTGGGCTGTCCTCATGGCTGGCTGCAGGGCACCCCCCCCCATGGCCTTTCTGTCAGCTCTCTGAAAACAAAGCCCTGGCTAGTAGTACAGCCTGCCCCTCCACAGCAGGTCTGCTAACCTCTTCAGTCCCCCATCTCCTGAGGACATACGTGGTCCTGGCTTCTCGTCCTGAGACCCATGTCTGTCCATCGTGTCCTCCGCCCGCGCCGTGTGGCATGGAATTGGAGATCTGGTCCTCCTGAGCCTGTCTTCCACAGCGGGAAGGACGCGTGGGCCTCTGAGCCCTCTCCCTGCCGCCGTGGTAGCGATCACTTTTAAAGTCTCCGGCTTTTCTCAGTGGATAGAAGTAAGCCTTCCTCGCTTCTCCATAAGCTCTGTCCCAGGCCACGGTCAGTGTCTTGGCTTCCTCGAACCTGCTCACTAAGGCACTTACGTCAACCTGTTCCTACTTCCCAGAGGAGGAGACTGAATTCTGACCTCGGCCTGCAGGTCTTGGGCGGTCAGGGTGGGGCTGCACTTTGTCCCAGAGCCTTGACCTATATCTTAGGCGCTCTAGGGTCCTTGCCCACGTGGGAGGCCCCCTGTGCCAGGGTTGAGACAGCAGGAAAAATGCAGACAAGCGTGCCCCTTGCCCTCACCACACCTGTCTGGCGCACCTGTGTCCAGTGTCTCCTACTGTGGGTGTGGGGGAGGGGCACAAAGTCCCAGCCACCACGAGACACGTTTTCTGTGGAAGGCTGTGAAAACAATGGCAGAGCCTGAATTTTGGTTCCACCACTTCCGGCTACCTCTCCGCCAGACACTGGACCAAGAATTACGCAGTCAGAGTTCAAATCCATAGCCACAGTAGTCACCAGCTGTGCGTCCTGAGGCAGGTTCAGAACCTCTCTGGGCCCAGGTTGCTCCATCTCTAAGAAAGGGCTGATAACACCTGGATTGACAGTCTTCTCAGTTGGTGTCAGAGTTCAGTGGGTCCCCGAGAGGGAGGGAAGCTGCACCCCGCTGTCGAGAGGTGGAAGGATGAGGGGACATGCAGGGGTGATGGTGCTGGCTACTGCAGATCTCTGGAAGCAGACAGAATGTAATCAAGTGCTCAGGAGCCAGGCATCCGGTTTCTGGAGCAGTAAGTAATGACCACAGTGGAGTTGATCACAGCTCGCTGGCCACAGCCCAGAGCCCTGCGTAGGCCAGAGATGGAAAATTCTAGCAGAGGAGGGGGCCTCATGGGTCACCGTGGAAGCCCTCCGTACCCACTGCAGATGTCCCAGCAGGGTGTTGGGAATGCAGCGACAGCCCCAGCTGCTGGGGAGCAGCGATGCAGCTCGTCACAGAGCTGCCACCAGCGCAGCAGATGCAGCACGTCACAGAGCCGCCACCAGCGCAGCAGATGCAGCACGTCACAGAGCCACCACCAGTGCAGCAGATGCAGCACGTCACAGAGCCGCCACCAGTGCAGCAGATGCAGCTCGTCACAGAGCTGGCACCAGTGCAGCAGATGCAGCATGTCACAGAGCTGGCACCAGTGCAGCAGATGCAGCATGTCACAGAGCTGCCACCAGTGCAGCAGATGCAGCTCGTCACAGAGCTGGCACCAGTGCAGCAGATGCAGCACGTCACAGAGCTGCCACCAGCGTTCTGGAGGAAAGGGCTGGGCAGGGACGGTCAGCCTGAGTGGAGGCTGAAAGCAGCTGGGCCTAGGTGCTCTCTGGCTTCCAGAATTTTCCATACGATGGGCTTCAGGGATCCTGGTTGGAGTTGCCTGAAGGCCTCCCCAAGGACACTGTTGGCCTCGTGTGTGTTCACAGCTGTCAAATAGCGCTTAGCATTTGGTGAATCTGTCCTCACGAGAGTTCCCCTGTCCACAAAGGGGGCCCAGGGGGCCCAGCCACCCCTGTCTCTTCTGGAGGAGGCTCTACTCACTGCACAGCCTCCTGGGTTTTAGCGTCCATCTCCTCAGGACTCTCAAGCTCTCTCCAAGTCACGAGAATGTTCTGCTCCTGGGGCCAGTGGCTCCTTGGACTCGCGTCCACAGTTCATGCTATTCCTGTGGGCTCTTCCGTGGCAGGGTGCCCAAGCACAGGCTCCTCTGTACCGGTCATCAGGTGTCACTGGCCCTGCTCTTTATCCAACTCCAACGGGGCCTGCTTCTCTTCCTTCTTTAGAGTCCTCAGTGGCTCCCTATTGGCCCCAGACAGTCCTGGAGTCTCCGGCCTGGTAGACAGTGCTGCCGCCTGGGCCTGCCCTTATTGCCAACCACACCACAGCTCCATCCGAGCGCTCAGCTGCAGGCAGGAAGCTCCAGCCCCTCCCTGGTGTCTGGTGGGTTAGTCACCTTCCTTACCTCCAGGCCTCCTTGAGAGTTTTCAGAATCTGTGTCCTGGGCTTAGGAATTGGTCTGCGCTCACAGGGAGCTTGGAAAGCTGACTCTTGGCTCAGAGATCTGCCTGCTTTTGCCTTCCGATGCTGGGATTAAAGGTATGGGCCACCGCACCCGACCTTTGTGTTAGCAATTCTTGATGGTGAGGTCTTCAGTCTTTCTTCCTGCATCATCCCCTCCTCCCTCGAGGGAGCCCTGGGACCTCTTGCTGGCACCTGCGCGGTGGGCAGCTGCCTGGCCTCACTTTTGCCCCTGACTCCTAGGTCCTGCACACTGCCAGCCACAGGATCATTCCTAAAATTTCACGTTTGCTTAAAACTCTCCGGTATCGTCTCATCTCACTCTGGCACTTGTTAAAAGAATCAGATAGTGAGACCAGCTGGTGGTGTATGCCTCCAGCCGCTCAAGAGGTTTGACAAGGATCACAAGTTCAAAGCCTGTCTGGGCTACAGAATGAACTTCAAAGCCAGACTCGGTCATATAGTAAGGCCCTGTCTCAAAATAGACACAACACACACACACACACACACACACACACACACACACACACACACGGTTGGGCAGTAGCTCAGATCAGATGTAGCTCAGCGTGCGTCAGACCTTGGGTTCAATCCCCTGTACCGAGAAAGAGCAATAAAGGAGCTGAACAGCGATATTTAGAACTGTAGGAGGTGGTGCATGGTGAATGCTTTCAAGTCCTCGTGACCAGAAAGGGTACACAGGAAAGCAGGTGGCATCTACGGGCTTTACTGGCTGCTTCTCACTCCAGTGACAGCAGGGGCAGCTGTGCCAGCCCCTCCCGGGCTGAGCCAGCACAGACAGGAGCCCTGGCTTGCCCTGCCTCCCCGTCCGAGGTGGGGCTGCTGACGTGGCCACCATTTCTGGGAACCCCAGTGGCTGCTGCCTGGGAGCAGTGTGTCCTTGGCCCCCAGCCAGCCCAGCCCAGCCGTCTTGAAGTTGGGAGGAAGCCGCAGGCCTACTTAGACAGGAATCTTGGGTCAGTCACTTCAGAAGGCACCCCAGCCCCTTGACCTCGGCTTCCCCTGCACGTGCGGCTTGTCACACTGCCATCTGCCCCACATTTGCACTGTGTTTCAAGAGGCAGCAAGGTGGTCAAGCCCACGGGTTGCGGGTTTCATTCTGGGACCACGGCAGGAGTCCTACCCATTCCCACTTCAGTGTCCTTGCCTGTGGAATGAGAGGCTAATGGCACCCGCCTCGTGGGGCGTCTGGGACATAAGCTGGGGGAGTCGTCAGCATCCCATACAGCCGTCTGGGCAGAGGCTTGGCCCAAGGTCTGTGTTCGGATTGTTGGATTTGTTCCTGCCTAATCCTCACCGCTCACCCGCTAGCACACAGTCACCGAACACACACTACATAATATGCCAGGCAGTGTTCTGGGGACCAGGGACAAATGAGTGATGATAGAGACACAAACCAGTCTTCTCATGTCTAGCACTTATGGAGACAGACTCACAATAGCTCTGGTGACACAGACATGATTTAAATGACCAGTTCCCTTTCTTTTTCAGGGAGGGGGTTGAGAGTCTCACTGTGTTGTGCTGACTGCTCTTGAACTTAGAATCCCCCTGCCTCTGCCTCCCAGAATGGGATTATGGGCACTCGCTGCCATGCCTGGCCGCAGGTTATCCCCATACAGCTCCATTTCTCAAATCAGGAGCATCTTAAGGGGGTTCCACATCTTCCTGCTGTCCTAGCTTCTATGGTAAACTATTTGGATGCTTGGACTATTTTTCTCAAAGAAGTGTCACACTGGCTGGCAGGATCTGTATATTAAAGCTATGAACTCTTTGTTGCTTGCTCTCGTCTTTTTCTTGTTTTCATTTTTCCCTCTTGCCTGGCTGGGGATGGAACTTAGGGCCCTCTGTAGGTTCTGGCATGGCTTTACCGCCGAGCCACATCCTCAGCACCCCTCTTTCTCCAGTCAGGTCTCTCTCTCTCCACCATCCCTGTGCTGAGGACGGAGACTTTTTTGCTTAGCTTCCCTTGTCCGGGTGGAGGTTTGTGCCAGGCTGAGGCTGGGGTGATTGCTCAGTGGTAACAGGGCCGGGAGAGCCCTCAGCACAGGGGGAGGGCCAGACGGGGTTCACAGGAGTGTTTCTGGGCTGTCAATGAGAAGGGAGCTGGTAGCCACTGCTCAGAGGGCCCTGGAGGCTTGTGGGGCCTCGGGAGGGTGAGTAGAGTCTTCCAAGTCATGTCACAAGGGACTTGGAGTTGTTTGTTTTTTTTTCTGCCTCCTCAAATTTAAACTTTGTTTTCAGATAATTGAAGCTTTAATGCAGTTTTAAAAATAACAGAGAAACAGCGAGGGCCCTTAAAAGCCCTCTGTCGTCCCAGTGTTGATCTTGCACGCATATGCGTACTCGAGAGTGTGTGTGTGTGTGTGTGTGTGTGTGTGTGTGTGTGTGTGTGTGTGCATGTGTGGGCATGGGCACCTGCGCATACGCCAAAGGTTGATGTGAGTGTCTTCCTCTCTCACTTTCATCTTCTTTTAATGATTTATTATTTATTTTATTTGCTGTGGATGATTATCTTGCCTGACTATATGTCTGTGTATTTCATGCATGCTGGTGTCCTTGGAGGCCAAAGAGGGCACTGAGTTCCTCGGAACTGGAATCTCAGAAGGTTGTACGTCGCCATGTGGATGCTGGGAACCAGACCCAGGCTCTCTGCTCTCAGTGCTGAGCCATCTCTCCAGCCCTTTTGTTGTTGTTGTTGTTTTGTTTGTTTTTCAAGACAGAGTTTCTCTGTGTAGCCCTGGTTGTCCTGGAACTCGCTCTGTAGACCAGGCTGGCCTCGAACTCACCGAGTGCTGGGATTAAAGGCACCTGTAGCCCATCTTTTTTTTTGAGACGGGGTCTGTAATAATAGTAACGGCCTTGAGCTCACACATTAAGCTAGATAGACTGTGGCCATTGAGCTACGGGGAATGGCTTCCCCTCACCCCGAGAACCAGGGTTACAGACCCACACTGCGAGATCTTACATGGGTCCTGGAGACCTGAACTCAGGTCCTTCTAATTGTGCAGCAAGCACTTGACCCACTTTCCTCGGCTCCTCCCTGGGTTGCTTTCTTAACGCATCCCCAGAGTCACAGCCCAAGCACTGGCCCCATTGGTCCCTAGAGCTGCAGCCCAGCGTCCCATCGCCTTCGGCGCTTGCTCATGTTGAGGCTTGTGTGACTATCACACAAGCCTATGGGCCACAGTGGAGACCCAGGCCCTCGCTCAGCACAGGGGTCCACGTGTATCTCCTTCACCCGCAGTCTTGGGCCCCCTTCCAACCCTCATGGCCTGAGGACCCATTCCTAACATGTGATTTCTACAGTGGTGTGTAGGAGTCTCCTGTCCCTCTCCTGTCTCGGGCGCCTGGACTTGACTCTCGGGCAGGCTGCTCTGAGGCGCCTGTGGTCTGTGGCCCACGTGGAGCCGGGCAGGTCTGGGCTGTTGAGGGGAATAGCAGTCCCTGGCCTTGTTCCTCATTTAGGAATGGCTCTGGCCCCATCCACATCAACAACAAGATGGCTCCAGACATCTTGCAGTTCCAGAATGAGCTTTCAAAACCCCACCTATCAAAGACCCTTGATGGATGTCACACCTAAAGGGGTTGCCTTTGCTACTGAGTCCACACTTGCGGCTCCAGGAGCCCCTAAAGTGGAATGAAACGTTAAGTGTATGTACCTTGCCTAAAGAGGGTTTGGCTTGCACTCTCTTTAGTGACCCCTCAAAGAAGGACTTGGGCTTCTAGAAAGTGGCTAATAGCAGGGCCTCCACCATGAGAGGCAAATTCAAATCCTAGGGCTTCTCCGGCTGTGCAATCTCAGGCAAGTCACTCAACCTCCCTGTTCCTTCATCGGAAAAGGAGGGAATTGACAGTACCTCCTTGATAAGGCTGTTTTGAGTGGGAATTGGGGAGAGGTAGAAGAAAAGTCTGGAGCAAATAGCTGCTTAAGTGAATGCTGAGGCTGCAGCTGGCAGAGCTTTCCAGGTCCTCCGGGACATCAGGTCATCATCGTGTTCCTCTCCAAGAGATGCACAGGCTCACTTGGGTCACCTCCCTTGTCCTGTGTCTCAGTCTCTGTTAATAGGAGCCATGAAGACCATTGTTCCTAAGCAGCTGCTGCGCCGTTGGCCAGCTGTGAAGCCCTTGGCCTTTCCACAGCGAAGCCAGGCGTCAGCCCTTCACAACAGGCTGTTCCCATTTGAAGTCGACAAGCGTGAGGGTCAGTTTTCTTGGCTGAATTTATTTCACTGTTGGAGCTCAGACGCAGATGGACCTGGCTTCTGGCTTTGGATCTGCCTCCTTGAGGGTTCTAGGGCTGTGTAGCCCAGGTTGGACTTGAAGTCATGATCCTCCCGCTTCAGCCTGCCAGGGGCTGGCATCTCGTCCTCTCCAGGCTGGGTTTCCTGTGTCTTGCCCTGTCCCCTCATTCTTGGAGCGCTCCCTTAAGCTCGTCTGTCGTTCACCGTCCTAAAGTTGTCCGTTTCTCTCTGGAGCTCCAGGTCCCTCGGTGTGGAACTGCAGAGTCCCATGTCACGGCAGGTTACGATGGACTGGTGTGAGAGGGCAGCCCCTAGGGTTGCAATGGAGCTGAAGAAATCCAGGGCCTAGGGGCGTAGTAGCTGTCGTGTTGACACACCCTGAGTGCTGCAGGTGCAAGCTCATGGAGCACAGTGACATTAGGAATTCACACTCGGTGGCAGTGCGGACACATCTCTGCCTTCCAGAGCTCACCGCACCACCGGGACAGTGTCCGGCAGGGTGGTGGATGGCGTGAGCCTTTCTTCGGTGGCTGGAACTGGATGCAAGTGTGACTGACTGGGTGTCCACCTTGTGTCTTGCTTCCTGTGTGTGACTCTGCCAGGCCCAGCCTGCCAGGTCCGTGCAGCAGAAGGAGGCAGAACCCAGAAGCTGAAGAACCCTGCTGCGGGGGGTCACAGCTGCTCAGGGGCAAAGTGGGCCTGGGGCTGCAAACTTAGATATGACCCTGAGATAGAGAAGCAAGCAGGAGGGGACCCTGGGGACCAACCCACCGCTGCTGGGAGGAGAAGGGCACAGGCCCACAGCTTCCCCCTCGCAGCGCTTTCCTCCCCCCCTTCCCCTCCTCTTCGTCCTCCCATCCACCCCCGCCCCCACCCCACCCCTGTTTCCTTTCTTTCCTTCTGCTTTGAGCTTCTCCCTCCACCGCCAGCGCCAGCGTGGACCCAGGGCCTGCCATGTGGTCAGGCAAGCGCTAAGCTGCCCCAGCCCCTGAGCACTCCTGGATCTGGGGTCTTCATGTCATTTCCCTCCCTGGGACCACCCCCACCCCAGCCTGGGTCGCCTTTATCACTCAGCCAGTTGAAGCACTTCCAGGCTGTTCCAGCTGCAGTGTGGGCCCTGCTGGTTTTATCTGTTCCCTGGGACTGTCCATAGATGGGCACTTATCACAGAGGGATGCTCAGGCACTGTGTGCAGCTTGCTCGCGTTCACGGCTGGTTTGGGAGGGAGCCAGGGTTTGAACTTGAGAAAGTCGTGGATGTATGCCACCGCTCTTCTGGGACAGTTGAACAGTGGTGTGGTCTCTGGCTCTGTGTGGAGAGGACACAGAGACATGGGGGAGAGAGGCCATGCCACAAGTGACATGAGCCCCACTGAACCCAGATCAGCACTCACCCACTCTTTTCTCCTGCAGGCATCTTTTCATCCCCAATGGGGTGGCTTTGCCCCAAGTTCCTGTCCTCTGTGAGCTGTCTGATTTTGCTGTGGGTGGCTGGCTCTGGTAAGTTACCACCTCTCATTTATTCATCAATCATTAATGACATGTCAAGGTCCTGAGGTTCATTAATGAACACAACAAAGCCCTTATGGAGATTATGTGGTCTCGGGAGGGGACAGCTAATGACAAATGTCCTGACTAGTTATCTGCATTGACACTAATTCACATTGAAAATTGAGGTTGTCCTGGAGATGTGTAGGAAATACTTGGAGTTATATGGCAGAGGTCATCAAAAGATGGTGAGAAAACTCAGAGCTGAGTCAGGAGGCCTGAGGGCCGGGTGGAGACGGGGAAATGCAGTTTAAAGCGGGGTGCTCAAGGATGTTCTCTCAAGGGACAGTGGGTCCAACTTGAAGGAAGGCAGGGGACGGCATGCCGGTGTCTGCAGGTGTGTCTCTGGTGAGGCCCCCGGCAGAGCCTACCTGGCATATGTGTGGAGGATGGCACACACATGTTACAGGGCCACTGAGTCAGAGGAGCTGGGAGGACCTGAACTGAGGACTTGGCAGTCCAGTGAAGACCAGGGTGGAGGGGAGGTCTGGGAAGAAAAGAGGATTCTGGATCGACCTAGAAGGTCGCTGTGAGGACACATGGGAACTGACTTCAAGGTTTTTCACCCCTGTGGCCAGGTGTGGCTTACACCTGTCAGCTCAGCACTTGGGAGACTGAGGCAGGAGGATTTTGAGTTTGAGGCCAGCTTGGGCTACATAATAAGGCTTAGGCCAGCCTGAGGTAACTATAGAGACACGGTAAGAAAAAAAAACCCAAAAAACAAATGGACTCACAAATTCTGCCCCAAGCCCAGACAAGGGCAGACTGTTCTGTGTGATGGGCAAGGCCAGAGCAGCTGTGAGTGGAGGCGTGGGGTCAGAAGGTCAGAGTTTTGTTTGCTGTGTGGGCACTTGCTCCATGGCAGGCCACACCTACTGGCATGTACATTGTGACTGTCTGGAACGTGGCCATGAAGGGCCTGGGTCAGAAAGCTCCTGAGGCTCCCAGATACTAGTCAGAGTACCCCATAGTTAGCAAACCCCCACAATCGCTGGCTGTACCGCAGCCCCCTGGTCTCTGAATTATTGGCAGGGAGCTGACAGATAAGTGCCTGTCCCCTCCTCCTGCCCTCCTTCAGTCTCTTCTGTTGACTAAGCATCTTAGACACCAACGGACAAGAGCCTGAGCGGCACAGAGCAGGGCCACCCTCTTGCCTCAGTGGATAAGGGGTAAGGGAAGGAGATGTGGGGAGTGGGCGGCAGCTCTACAGGACACCACCTCTTCCTCTGTGGGTGTTTCTGAGGTGGAGTGGCGCGCGGTGTGTGTGTGTGTGTGTGTGTGTGTGTGTGTGTGTGTGTGTGTGTCACACACACACCCCACTCCACCTCAGAAGCATGCACGCAGGCATGAGTTCTTGGTCCTGTTTGCACTGGCCTCCCTCTTACCTTGGTGGTGGAAGGCCCTTGCCATGATTCCACCACTCAGGCCATCTTGTCTTTGCAGGGGGCATTAAGCTCCTGGGTCAGCCCACCTGCTTCTCGGACTACATCCGCAATTCCACCTGTGAGTGGCCGCTGGATAGCGCTGTCGACTGCAGATCTCAGCTCCACCTGTTGTACTGGCTGGACTTCGAGTTCTCTGAGTAAGGAGAGTAGGGAGACGGTGCCCAGAGGTCTGCCCAGGCCTTTGCTGCTCTAGGCAGGCGCCAGGATGTGTTGTGCTGTGTGACAACTTACGGGGTGGTGTCTGAGGTGGAGCCGAGTCTGGGATGAGGGATCCTGTGTGATACTACAATGTAGCTGAGCTTGGAGCTTGGTGGTGCAGACCTATAGCCGAGCAACTTGGGAGGCTGAGGTAGGAGGGTCACAAGTTCAAGGCCCACCTGGGCAACTTAGTGAGATCCTGTCGCAAAATTAAACATGGCAAAGGGCTGAGGATGTAGCTCAGGGGTGGAGTGCTTTCTGAGGGATGATCCTGAGCTCAGTTGCCCACACCCCACCCCCACCCCACCCCCACCCACAGGGTACAGGACACTGAGGGACTCTGGTCCACTGTCACTGGACCATGTGGCTGGAATATTCGACTAGACCAGCACTTCTTTTGCACCTGAATGTTAGCAAGGGCTAGAGCTAGAGCCTGTCTCAAAAAAAATCACAAATGAGGTTGGCAGGATGGCTCAGCTGAAAAGCCTAATGGCTTGTGCTGAATCCCCAGGGTTCCACATGTTAGGCAGAGAGAACCATGGAAGTCTGGTGATCCCTGAGTACACTTAGCCCTGGAGCAGGACTTGGTAGAGTTTGTCGTGAGGGTAGATGGCAGGGTGTACAAGCATTGTGTCCAGGCTTGTTCTGGACCATTCCCTAGCACCCAGGTGCCCTGTGAACATTGTGCCTAGGACAAAACTAAGTCCACAGACCTAGTACTCCAAAGACACAGTCACAGCCCTAATGCCTACGGGATGACCCTCCACCCTCCTGTTGCCTTAAGACAAGTGAGCTGTGCTTTTGTCCACTGGCTCAGACCAGACACTGGCAAACTATGGACCTCAGGTCAGTTGGCCACTCCTTATCTTTTTGGTTTTGTTTGTTTGATTTTTGAGACAGGATCTCTCTGTGTAGCCCTGGCTCTCCTGGAACTCACTATGTAGACCATCCTGGGCTCAGACTCACCGAGAGCTGCCTACCTCTGCCTATGCTGGAATTAAAGGCGTATGCTACCAGAGCAGGCAGACTGCTGTTTTTATGAATAAAGTTTTATTAGCATGCAACACCTCATTAATGTGCATCTTGTCTGTGGCTGCTTTGGGGCTGAATCAGCAATTTGTTGTGTTGACAGCAACTATATTGTCTTCAAAAGCCTTCAATTTCCTGTCTGGCCTTTCCCCCTGGCCCATGAGATGTAGGTAGCCTGTTGGCAGAATTATGCTGGTGTGTACAGGACAGGAGCCTGTGGGAGGTGTGCTGGGGCTTAGCACAGTCCACTGTAGACCGAGGGATGCTGGGACACCTTGAATTTCTTAATGTTCTCAAGCTAAGGCCTGGGACTGAGGTCTATAGCCAGAGCAACAGGGGAGTGTCCAGAATGAGGTGGGACAGGGCTGTGGCCAGCAAGATGCTAACCCCAAGTCAGGTGCCAGCCCGGTCCTGGCTGCTTAGGTCTTCCTGCCAGGTGGGTGGGAAGCTGGTGACCATGGGAAGTTCCCTAATTCAGCCTGTGTCTGCAGAAACCACACATGCATCCCAGAGAACAGTGCCAGCACCACATGTGTGTGCCACATGTCCACAGATGAACCAGTCCAGACAGACATCTACAAGATGGTCCTAAAGACTAAGGGGCGATTGCTGTGGTATGGCTCCTTCAGGCCCAGCAGCAATGGTAAGTAAGGCCTGGCTGGCTGGCTGGGTGCCATGTGCAGGGTGGTGGGGTGCACACTGGCAGGAGGTCAGCTGCTGGTTTGTCATACAGCCTTGACTATGGAAGGTCTGCAGCAATCCTTAGCATGAGCTTGTTCCCACGTAGTTTTATCTGTATCACTGAGGACGGAACCCAGGACTTCACAGGTGCTAGGCAAACGCTCTGCCGCTGAGCCGCACATCTCCACGCAGGCGTAGTTGAAACAGGAATCCAAAGCAAGAATTTGCTGCTGGGTGACCTGGGTGACATGACTTATGGGAACCTCACCTTGCAAAAGAGATTGAGTGCCCTCTTCTTGTAGAACAGAGCAGGCAGGCAGCCTGCCTTAGGTCACACAGCGTCTCAGTACCAGGGGCAGAATTGAAGAGCACATCTCCCCAAGATCGCAGGGCTTTCTGTCTGTGGTTAGAACTGCTGCTCAGACCACTGGGGGCCCACAAGTTATTAGATTAGAATTGACCCATGAATGAGTTTAAAGTCATTTTCGCATTGACTTGAACATACACGCGACAGCTGTGGTTTCACGGATGTGGCGACGTAAGAAGTGACGAAACTAGCTCCCGTAATCTCAGCACTCAGGAGTCAGGAAGGAGGGTCAGGCGCTGGAGGCCAGCCTCCCCTCGGAAAGAAGACGAGATGAAGTTGTTAGTCGGAACATTAAAGCAAAATAGATCTCGGGGCTCAAGCCCCTCACGCAGGCACCCTTTCTCCCCAGTGAAGCCCCTGGCTCCAGACAACCTCACAGTCCACACCAATGTCTCCAATGCATGGCTGCTGACATGGAGCAACCCGTACCCATCGAAGAACACCTTGTACAAGGAGCTCATCTACATGGTCAACATCTCCAGAGTGGACAACCCCGAGGAAGTAAGTGGGTGCCATGGGTCCCTGCTGTTGCCTAGGGACGGGGCTGGGAAGGAAGGCTCCATCTTTGGAGTAGGGAGCTTGGGAGGTGCTGTGGGGTAGGACAGTGAACGAGAGAGCTCACGCCTTGCCAGGCTCTGCCCCAGGCTCGTCTTTCCCCTTCCTGGTCCTCCATTTTCAGTGTGTAGCTGCGTTGGCCCGTTTTCTATCACTAAGATAAAGTACTGAGATAATCAGCTTTACGAGGCAAGGTTTATTTGAGTGCACCATTTCCTAGAGATCAGTCTGTGGTCACGTGGCCCCATCACTCTGGGCTAGTGTTGAAGCAAGCACTGTGGCCAGGGTGGAGCAAAGCCACGCCCCTCACGGTGGCCAGGAGGCAGAGGCGCACACAAGCCTGCACCCACTGTCCTAAAGTCTCCTAAGAACATGCCCCGTGACCACCTTCCTCACACTAGATGCCACCATCTCGCAGTAGCTCCACTCCAGGGACCAAGCCTCTACCACGTGGACCCCAGGAAACATTCTGGATCCAGACCGTAGTGTCGGGAAGAGGACGGACCTCTCCCTACCCTCTGAACTGTTAGTGAAGGGCTTTGAGCCACACCTGCTTCCCAGAAGGGGACACACGAGGTTATTGGAGGCAGAGTGGTCACTTCAGGCTGGGCATACTCCCGGTCACTTTTGCACGCTTTTCTGTGCCATTCATGGTGACCTGTCTTCTGCACCTGGGTAGCATCACAGCTCCTGGCCGAACACACATTGATGTCTAATAGTAGAGTTGAGCTGGGTGTGGTGGCACATGCCTGTAACCACAGCTCTCAGGAGACTGAGGAGGGGGTGGGGAGTTCTAGACTAGCTCGGGCTACGTAGACCTTTCAAACAACAACAACAAATAAATAATCCAAAACATTTCCTGCACAAGAAGGTGTCATCAGGTAGGTCCCTGCTTCAGAAGCAGGTGGGGGGCATTGCCTGCCACCCACGTCCTCCTACCTCTCCTTCCTAGCATTCCCAGCAGTGGGATGACCTCCAGAAACCAAGGCGTGACCCTGCCGAGGTCACTTACTCAAGGTCATTTGGTTTAGCCTTAGTTTACAGTGTGTTCAAACTCAGTTTAATCCATTTGTCCGGATAATGGTTGCTATCACGGCTAATCCTGGGAGGAGCCAGGGGAGGGCTGGTCCCCTCTATTTCATTCTGTGGTGGCAGCGATGTGGGAATGGTCACATGCCCAGCTTGGAGGGGTCCTTCAGGACAGCAGTCAGGCTGGGAACCAGCACACATCCCCGCCAGCTGTCCGCTCATACGCCCTTCTCTACTGACAGTTCATAATCCATAACGTGACCTACATGGAACCCAGGCTGCTCCTCCCAACCATGACCCTGAAGTCGGGGGTGAACTACAGGGCGCGGGTGAGGGTCTTGGCCCAGAGCTTCAGTGGCACGTGGAGTGAATGGAGTCCTAGCATCATCATGTACAACCGTGAGTATCAACGCCCTGGGCTGTGAGGGTCTCTATAACCATGTGTGCTCTCTAGTCCTGAATTCCCTCTTCCTGACCCTCAGGGTTTTCAGTCCTGGAATGCCTCTAACCGTACAACCCCCCCCATGGATGTGGTATAGTGGTCAGGGGCTGTGGAAGCAAATAGGCCCACAATTCCATGGTGGTCACTGTTTAGTCCATTGTGAAACAGTGTCGGCCCGAGTCCTTGTATCCAGCACAAGGGGGCTGCACAGTCAGGGCTGGGGAAGGTGAGGAGGCTGGCACAGTGGTACTGCTGAGGGGGCGGGAGAGCTTGTACAGAGTGGGCACAATAGATGGCACACGTTTTCCCAGCCAACACTGACCCGCTGTGACTGAAGGAGCTTGGGGTTCCAGCAGTGCAGCAGAGCTGACGTGCGTCACAAACAGGCGATGGTTCTGTGCCACGCGAGTGAGAGGACCTGAGCCTGAGTCCCCAGAACCCTTGTACAAGCCTGGCGCAGTGCAGTGCTGTGTGTGTGTGTGTGTGTGTGTGTGTGTGTGTGTGTGTGTGTGTGTGTGTGTAATCCTGATGGGAATTAGGAGACAGCAGACCTCAGGAGCTGGTGGCCAGCGGGCCTGTGTAGACGGCGGTGAAAACAGACCCATCTCCAACAATGTGAAAGGCCAGGACTGACATACGTGTGCCGTGGCTCACACACTCCTGCACTCAGACCCTAACACACACACGTCATGAACAAAAGATTAAAAACTGATGAAAAAACAAAAATGTAAGCAAAGAAACCAGGGAGAGCCAGATGATGGCAGGTGCCAGGAAGGAAGGGAGGCAGAGTGGAGGAGATGGTGGGAGACGGTGCCAGAGACATCTTCTCAGAGTCAGTGAACAAGAGAGCCTGTGCTCACGCTGAGTGTGTGGCCTTTTAAATCCCATGGCCTTCATAGCCTGTGAGAAAAGGATGTTTCTAAGCCCACTGAGCAGATAAGAACCCCCAAGGGAATCACCAACTTGCCCACCCCCCGGGCTGCTCATTGAGGACTTGATAGAGACAGGCTTTGAACTGAGGCCCTCCCACATGTCAGTGAGCTTGACCTCTGAGCTTTGGGAAGCCAAGAGCAACAGCTTTCCGGCTGTAGTCATCTGGACTTGGATGGGGGACAGTGAGGACGTGGGTGTAAGAGGAAGAGTTGAGGAAGAGTTGAGGGAGGGCTGCCTGCAGCCAGGTAACTGAGGGTCCCAGGGGAACCCCAAGTGAGTGGAGGCAGACTGCACACGGCCCAGGGCGGGCTTCCGGCTCATGGCTGTCCTTCACCTTGCAGACTTCCCCCTGCCCCTGGAGCAGCGCCTCCCACTGGGGGTCGGCATCTCCTGCGCCTGCATCTTCTTCTTCTGCCTGTTGTGCTACGTCAGCATCATCAAGTGAGTTTCTGCTTTGGCTGGCGCCTCAAGCTGGCCCTTCTGGTGTGCCAGGTCTGGGTATCCTGCTTATCTGTCCTGGCTGCCATAATACACCGTCACGCAATGGCCACTGTGCTGCCAGACACAAGGATGGCAGGGTCCCCGGTCCAAAGTCTGCCTCTCAGGGCAGGTCACCCAGTGGCTGGGTGGTTTTTCACAGTGATTGTGCTCTGGTGGAGAGAGCCGGGGGAGGAGGGGGTGGGTAGTGATGGTGGGTGCTCTGGAGGGAAAGAACTGGCTGGGGCTGGGGAGGGAATCTTTCTTTGACATAAAGGAAATGGAGCTGTCTCTGGCCCCTCTCGGTACTCACAGCATTGGGCCTGGGGTGGGAGCAGAGGAATTTGAGCAGATGGTGTGAATGTAGTAGGATGTGAGTGAGGCCTAGTGATAGTGCTTGCTGGTTGGTGGCTGGCGAGCTGCCCAGAACCTGAGCTCTTCTGTAGGCTCAGAGTGACTTTGAGACCAAAACCTCCAGGGGAGCCTGGGCAGAGCTGGGAGATGGGCAAGATCTATTTCTGGTGAGTTCTGCCTTGGAATCTTAGGCCTAGGGCCATGTTCTTCGTGAAATGAGATTAGAAGTAACTGAGGATTGGTACCAGGGAGCTGCCCACACTTGGCTGAGTCTTCGGGGAATGCCAGGTCCTCTCTGTGACTTGCCTTTCATGCCCAAGTCACCCTGAACTAGGCACTGCTGCTCTGAGCCTCAGTTTCTCTCTACCTTGTTGCCCTTCCCTTCCTCCCACCCCATGACCCTGCACTATTGTTGGAGGCTTTTGCTTTTTTTTGGGGGGGGGGGCTGCCACCCAGCTCCCAAATAAATCACACATAGAGGCTTATACTTAATTATGAATGCCTGGCCTTAGCTTGACTTAGTGTCTTGCCAGCTTTCCTTAAATTATCCCCACTAATTTTGCCTCTGGGCTTTTCCTTTTCTATTCCTGTATACCTTTGTTTCTTACTCCATGGCTTGCTATGTAGCTGGGTGGCTGGTCCCTGGAGTCCTCCTCCTTCTCTCGATCTTTCTTCATTTCTCTTTCTATCTATTCTCTCTGCCTCCCAGCCCCGCCTATCCTTTCTCCTGCCTTGCTATTGGCCAGTTCTTTATTAGACCATCAGGTGTTTTAGACAGACACAGTAACACAGCTTCACAGAGTTAAACAAATGCAGCAGAAACAAAAGGAACACACCATAAAATAATAGTTGGCTGCACTGCACGCAGCGGCCTGCAGCTCTCAGAGGCACATGACATGTTCTTGGCCATGTCCCCACCCTGAAAGTTCTGTCTCTTGACTTTTCCTGGGCTATTCCTGACACTTCCAGGCCGGCTTCTCTCTCCCATTTTCCTCTCTACACCTCTACACTGTTATGTTTTTATTTTTTAAATGTTTTGGAACCCAGGGCCTCACACATCCCACTCTATTCCTGATCTCCACCCTGGCCTTCTACTTAGTTTTTGCCTCAAGACAAGGTCTTAAGAAGTTGTCCAGGCTGGTCTCGAACTCACTTCAGCCCAAGAGGGCCTTGAACTCTTGACTCTTCCTGCCCAGGCTCCTCTTGAGTGGCTGGGACGATACCCAATCACCATGCCTGGCTGTGGTCTTTGCTCGTGGTGAACGAGCACCATGTGACCGTGTCTGCGTAGGCTTCTTGTTTCTCTTCAAAGCGACCCACAGGGGCTTTGCCTGGCTCTTTGTCTACCTTGATCCCTGTGGCCCTGGCCTGGCACAGGGATGGATGCATAGTAGGTGCTCAGCAGATACTGTGGGAAGATGGTGGAGAGAGAGCCACTGGTGCCAGGCAGTCCAGGAAGAGAAGGAGAGCCTACTTCTCCATGGCTCCTGGCCTCTCGGGCTTGTTAACGCCAGCATGGCAAATGCTCCTGCTGCTCCCAAGAAGCGACTGTTGGGGGAGCGGGATCCTTGCTGTGTAGCCTGGGTCTTTGCTGCTACAGAGACTGCCATAGTGTGAGCCTTCAGAGCAGCTCTGACAGCACCACGCTCGCCCTGGGCCCCTCTCCCCAGTTAGAATGGCCACGGTGATAGAAGAAATCATCCTCAGCAGGTTAGGACCAAGACTGTCGTTCCGTATCCAAAATGGAGTCTGTGTGGCCTCCGTGCCCTGGGAGGAGTGCTTGCCAGGATGCTTGCAAGAGCACCTTGGCCACTGTTCATTCAGAGACCGACCCACTTCCTTTCCACCCTCAGGATTAAGAAGGCGTGGTGGGACCAGATTCCCACCCCAGCGTGCAGTCCCCTGGTGGCCATCATCATTCAGGACTCACAGGTAGGAGGATGCGAGTGTTCCGTGGTGGGACTCCCAGCCATGGGTAGGGTGGGGGCAAGGAGCAAACCACGGGGACTCCAGAGCCAAGGAGGGTAGTGCTTGAGTGCTAAGACACCACACAGTGGACAGTAGTGAAGCCCACACCCTTGTCCATGTGGGCCCAATATTATTTCTGCCATGTTGTGCTGGTCGCAGCGAGTACTATGGCCAGGTCAGAGTCAAGGATGGGACAGGGGAGCCAGAGTGTCTGAAACCATTTGCCATGCCCAGTGCACTTTCATTCATTTGGGGTGGGGGTGAGGGGTTAAAGCTCCCAGAGCTCTGTGGGGTCTGTGTGGACCTCAGCTGTCCAGGGACAGTTGGCTGTCCGTGAAGATATCGAACCTTCTGTAGCTGGGTTGGACTGGCAGGCAGCACCCTCCTCTCTCATTGACTCTCTGTTTTAGGTGCCCCTGTGGGAAAAGCAGACCCGAAGCCGCGAGTCAACCAAGTGCCCGTATGTATCTGAACTTGAACTTGGGTTGTAGCTTTTGTGGATTTGGGAAGTGTGGTAGTTACCTGGCTGATAGCGGGGTCATTTCTCCCTCTCTGCCATCCACACAGTGGCCTTTTTTCTAAGGGTGGCAGGAGGTAATTGTGGGTGGCTGCAGTGAAAACAGACTGGGTATTGACTATAAAGTCAGAAGTCGTGTCTATAACACCCCAATATCAATACAGGGTGATCCCATGCAGGTTTTATTCCACGAGTAGGAGTTTTTCGAGTGTGGCGAAACTGAACCCTAAGTTTTATTTCTGCAGACGCTGGAAGACTTGTCTGGCCAAGCTGCTGCCCTGCTTGCTGGAGCATGGCGTGAAGAAGGAGGCAGAGTCCCCGAAGGCTGCCAAAACTGGGCCTCTCCAGAGTCCTGAGAAGGCAGCCTGGCGTCCTGTGGAGGTCAGCAAGACCGTCCTCTGGCCAGAGAATGTCAATGTCAGTGTGATACGCTGTATGGGGCTGTTTGAGGCCCCAGTAGAGACCGAGGAGGAAGAAGAGGAGATGGCCAAGGGGGACGTGAGCGTGTTACCTGAGAACAGTGCAGGTGGCTTCCAGGAGGGTCAGGCAGACATCATGGCCCGGCTCACTGAGAACCTGTTTTCAGACTTGCTGGAGGCTGAGGATGGGGTCATTGGCCAGCCCAGTCTGGGGCAGTCATGCTCCCCTCTGCCTTCAGAAAGTGGGCAAGCTTCTGTGGCCTGCGACCGCTTCCCCATGGGGTCCAAGGAGGCCACATGCCAGGCCACGGGGCAGTCTTCACACCTGGGCCCTCCTTCGGGCAGCCCAGCCCACGGTGCAGCTGACCCGGCCTGCACACAGGTGCCACTTGTCGTCACAGACAATCCTGCCTACCGTAGTTTTAGTGACTTCTGTAGCCAGCCCCCACCTCCTGGAGAGCTGGCCTCCGAACAGCAGCAGGCTGGCCACCTGGAAGAAGGGGACCCTCCACGCCCAGCTGACCCCCCTTCTTCCAGCCCACCTGTGCACCAAGGGGACAGCTGGGAGCAGATCCTTCACCTGAGTGTCCTGCAGCATGGGGCAGCTAGCCCTGCCCCAGCCCCTACTAGTGGCTACCGGGAGTTTGCGCAGGCAGTGAAGCAGGGTGCCACCCAGGACTCCCGGGCACCTTGCTTTGGGCCCAGCGGCACTGCCGGTTACAAGGCTTTCTCTAGCCTGCTCGGCAGCAGTGAGGTCTGTGCAGACACGGCAGGACCCGGGACTGACAGTGGGCACGGAGGCTACAAGCCGTTCCAGAACCCTGTTCCTAACCAGTCCCCTCACCCCATGCCCTTATTCACCTTCGGACTGGACATGGAGTTGCCACCCAACCCTCTGAACTCAGTCCCACCCAGCAGCACCCCAGAATGCCTTGGCCTGGAACTGGGACTCAAAGGAGGTGACAGGCTGAAGGCCCCTCCTCCTGCGGATCCAGTGCCCAAGCCCTTCGGGGATGACTTGGGCCTTGGCATTGTCTACTCGTCCCTCACCTGCCACCTCTGTGGCCACCTCAAGCAGCACCACAGCCAGGAGGAAGGTGGCCAGATCCACGTGGTTGCTAGCCCCTGCTGTGGCTGCTGTTGCGGGGACAGGTCACCGTCCCCAGGGAGCCTCTCAGGGGCTTTAGAACCCTGTCCTGGGGAGATGCCACCAGACGCCAGCCTCACCCCAGCACCCAGGACACCTTCAAACTTGTCAGTGGAGGGCAAGACCCCTGGTCACGCTCCTTTTTCCAGCCAGACCACCGAGGTGTCTGCCGGCTCCCTGGGCATGGCCGTTTCTTAGGTGAGCGAGGGTGATGGCGTCGCTGAGGTCTGCACGGGGGCCAGGGTTCATCCAAGCCAGGGATGTGCCTTCCGGGAGACAGCCCAGCTAGCTGGCAGGCTTCCCAGGAATCCAGAGAATGGTGAATTGAAGATGTGAACTTAGCCTGACCCTGGGGCTCGGAGCCTGGCTGCCTCCCCACCACTGGCCGGGGCTCTCCTCTCACAAGGGACTCACAAGGGCTCGGTGTGCTATGTCTCACAACAGTGTTGAGGGTCCTAAACCCTCTGCTCTCCCAGCTGTTGCTGCCCTACCTGCTCAGGCCCATTTTTCCCCCCTACCATAGAGATCTGTTGCCCAGGGCTCACAGCGGCCCTGGCATAGCTGCTTCACTCTCCTTGAGCTGGAAGCGGAGCCTAGACACAGCTGCCTGGCGGTGACTTGGGAGGCCCTAAAATTGGGTGGAAATTGTTGGTTCAGGGAGGCCAGTAAGAATGGGCCCCAAGGTGGCCATTCACTGAACAGCTACTGCGGGTTGAGGCTGGAGGCAGAATCCGCCGCCCCAGCTGACTCAGAGCAACAGGGCTACCAGATGTTTCTCAAGTAGCCACAGTCACTGCCGGTTGCCCACACGTGACCTGCAGCCAGGGCTCCTGGAATGTGGAAGTGGAGATTCCCCCCAAACAGATGCAACTGCCCCGTGGTGGGTCCCAGTGGACACCACTGCTGGCAGTCAAGGCGAGACCACAAGGGAAAGGAGGCTGTTTGTGGTTGGTGGCCGAGTGGTGGGGGCAGCAGGCGACGGGCTGCAGTCTGACTGCGTTCTGGAAACATGGGGCCAGACTGAGCAGCGTCTGTGTGTCTACCTTTGCGACTGCTAATGTGTTTGTGAGGAGGGCAGGCCAGGCCACGTGGAGCTTTACATCAATAAAGACTCTAGCTTGTCAGTTCTCTTTTATTATACACACCATGCACGCGCGCGCACACACACACACACACACACACACACACACACACACACACACACACTTTCTCTGGGCCCACAGCAGTTTTACAGCAGCTCACCAAGGCCTCCTGGCAGCCTAGGCAAATCAGCTGAAATGTGCAGTCTGCGGGAGCATGAGACAGGGTTCCAGCAGTTGGTTTAAGGGGGTGACTTGCTCCGTCCCTCACCCTCACCCTCCAGCCCCGGCTGCCACAGCTTGTGCCGGGGTGTGCCTGCTGGGGGTGGGGGTGGGAGAGCCAGGCACCTTTCTCCAGCTCCCACTGTCTTTAGTGGGGACTGTTTCCAGGGGCTGGGGTCCTCCTCTGTTTCTCACCTTTAGGCAGAGTGTGGAATATGTTGGATGCTTCTTAGCACAGAGGATGTGACCCTGGCTGCTGTGTCACTGAAAGTGGCACAGCACTGGCGTCGGTGTCCCTCCCGCCCGCCCCCCCCCCAGGTTAGGCAGAGGAGTGGTGGGGTGGGAACCTGGCCGGTCAGTGGAGACAGGAAAGACAGACAGGTCACTGGAGGAGGCTTAGAGAAGGCCACGTCTGAGATGAGCCCGTGGTCTACAAAAAGCCAGGAAGAACTCAGCACACGTTGGGCAGCAGGTGGCCTCTGTCCAAAGTTTGAGGCACAAGGATCTGGTGAGGTCACAGCATCAGAGATTAGGGTCCTGGCATGGTGGGGGCCAGTGTGCAACTGGATACAGAGTGTACCTAGTTCTGCCTGCCAAGGGGTGGTCCAGGAGAAGCCAAGCTCAGTCTTCCACATCTCAGCACAATGTTTTTAAAGATAAGGTCTCACGCTGACTCAGACTAGCCTCCAACTCACATCCTTCCAGAGTGCTGGGGTTACTAGGTGTGCACTACTATTCAGCTCCCCAGAATAATACCACACCCCCAGGCCAGAGGGAAATGGAGCCTCCCAAGGTATACCTCCTGTGGGGTTCCCTCCCTCCTGGCAGAAGCAGGAGTCTGAGGTTAAAATCCCCATTGCTCATATTTGCATCCCGGAGGGAAATGACTCCCACGGGAATAAGCTGACTGTCCCAGGAAATTGTTAGCGGCCCACCCTTGGAACTTCCTCTGTGAAGTACCTCTTAAAAACTCCCTTCAGCTGGACATGACGGTGCATGTCTTTGATCCCAGTAGCCGGGAGCTGGAGAGTTTGAGGCTGGCCCAGGCTTTGTAGTGAGACCCTGTCTCAAAGCAGCCTCATGGTCTGGCACTTGACCTTCAAGCTCTGGTCTCTGGGTTAGCCCAGGGTAGCCCACTGGCCCTCTGCCACCTCCCCTTATACTGCCTGCAGCAGCTCTCCTCATTTGCAAACCCAGGAAGCTGCTAAGACCTATGTGGCAGTGCTGGCTCCATTAGCACCCTCTTCCCATCTCTTGGGTGCTAGAGTGGACGGTGAATGCTTTAGGCACCTGGGTTCTCCGCCCTGAGGTTTCCTGGCCTCATGGAGGTCCTCCTGCCTACAGTCATTTACCATAGAGCGGGCTAGCCTGTGCCCTCCTGGCTCCCATACTCAAATAGCTAAGGCCTACTTTGTGAGTTCAAACTGTCCCTAGTCCTGGTTCTTTTTTGTTTTGTTTTGTTGGTTTTTCGAGACAGGGTTTCTCTGCGTAGCTTTGCGCCTTTCCTGGAGCTCACTTGGTAGCCCAGGCTGGCCTCGAACTCACAGAGATCCGCCTGGCTCTGCCTCCCGAGTGCTGGGATTAAAGGCGTGTGCCACCACAGCCCGCCGTCCTGGTTCTTCATACTATTCTCCAACCATTGATCAGGCAACTTCTCCCTGATGGGCACTTGTTATATTTTCCTCAGATCGTGAGCACAAATCAGAATTTTACTTCATATTTCCAGGAAGAGAGTCAGGACACACAGAGAAATGTTTGTTCTAGTTATATTTCTCAACTGACAAGCTCCAGAGAGGCAGCCTACAGAAGGGGAGGCCTATTTGGGCTCACGGTTCACCGTGTTCGGGCCCCCATGGTGGCCACAGCAGCTCTGTCTGCAAAATAACAAGCTTGCAGTGGGGCTCGTACACACCTCAATGACCCTTCCAGGCCCACTGGTGGCCCGTTTTCTGCTAGAAAGGTCGGGTATCCACACGGCTCCACCACCTCCCAAAACAGCGCCACCAGCTGGGGACCAAGTGTTAAAACACAGAGCCTGCGGGAGGACGTTTTCTATCCATTCTAACAGGACACCGGCTCAAAGTTCCATCTGAAGAAGGGACCTTGTAAACAAGTGACTGTGTACAGCGCCTCCACCCCACAGAGCTGTGTGCTGAGATGGAAACTGAGGCTGTTTCCTGTGCTGTCATCCAATACCACACACCAAGTGAGTTATAAAGAAAAGAGGTTTATTTCAGTTCACAGTTCTGAAGTCAAGAGATGGTCTTTTTGATGATGGAGGCCTCAGGTGATTCAGGGCGTCCCATAGGAGAACACAGAAGTAAGTGTGTGTGTGTGTGTGTGTGTGTGTGTGTGTGTGTGTGTGTGTGTGTTGTGTGCACGCTTGTATATGTGTTTGGTGTGAGCATGTGTCTGGTTTCTGTGTACAGCCACTATGATTCAGTCAGGGCCTACTCTAATGAGTTTACCTAACCCTGATCTCCTACCAAAGGCTCCTCTAAATACCACAGTGAGTAATTTCCTCCTTTTAATCCCTCTCCAAAGGGATTCAACTCCAGCCAAGTTTCCCAAGGGGGACACACCACATTCAAACCACACAGGAAATGCTTCCCGTTGCTTAGTTGGGTGCCTTGAAATGTGACTGGTTAGACGGAGGAGCTGAAATTGTCACTTAAAATGAACACAGTTGTTTATTAGCCTCTGAGTTTTGTTTCCGTATGTTTTTGTCAACGGCCTCCACCTAGAGGGAACTAGCTAGAAAGGTGGAAGAAGAAAAGACCCGAGGGTTGGTATCATATGGGGGGGGGGGGGGAGGCTGCAGGCGGTGGGCGCCGTCAGCCAGCCCCCTACTGCAGGCTGGGATTTTCCCAGCAGCCCCCGCTGGATGCTTAGGGAGCCGTGATGAACGCGTCTGCTTTAACTTGGTGGAAGAAAACGCTGCTTTGGGCTCATTATGGTTCCAGCCTCGTGGGCGGCCGCGGAGCATGCATGTCCTCTTCAACCTTTCTGACATGGTTTTCCCACGAAGATGATTAAATAAAAACCGAAGAAAAAAAAAACAAAACCGCCCCAAGTCATGGCAAGTTTCTGCCCTACCACGGGCTTACCGCGCTCTGTGAGTTTGAAGTGCCCGTGACGTCTCGGACTTGCCGTGACGTCACACGCGGGCTCAAGCGACGTCAGTGTTTGTGGGACCGACGGCAGCGTGTGTTACCACTCCGGGGTGAAACGCGGGAGAAATGGGGGCAGGAGCAAGTAACAGCCAGCGGCTACTGTATCCAGAAGGCCCAAGGTGGAAGGGCGAAGGGAAGGGCGGTGCCCTGGTCCCTGCTGCCCCCTGGTGGCCCGCATTGGCCCAGCACCGGTTTATGTCCCCGGGGTTCCCCAAGTGCCGACCAAGTGGCTTCAGCCCAGCTTACCTGAGCCGGCTTTTCTCCCACAAATTCTCCTGCGCTGGGGAACAGCAGAACGCTAAACCTAGCTGTGTGGCGCTGGGCCAGTCTGCCACCTCTCTGAGCTCACATCTTCATTTGTAAATGGTACCTGTCTCATGAGGCTGTCTCATGAGAGTTAAATACATCGCTTCAGTGAGCCCTTCCAATGGCTCTTGCACACTTAACGCTTTGAAAGCATTGGCCAAGCTTACTCTTGATGTCCGATCGAGTACGTCCGAATGGTGTGGAGGTAAAGCAGTAAATCACGGTCAAGAAAAATGACATCCTTGGAATCAAGGACAGAACAAGTCAAGTCCAGAATAAAATGTGCCCCACAGGCACCACCCTGTGTCTGCACATGTCCCCATCTCTCCACAGGGCATGTGCAGAGTGACTCGTCACTGTTTTTCCTTTGCAGTGCTGGGGATGTTGAACGTGGAGGCTCACAACAGGCAAGTACTCCACTGCTGAACCACACCATCCCCACCCCACCCCTACACACACACACACACACACACACACACACACACACACACACACACACGCCGCCACTGCATAACACCAACTCCTCAAAGGTCCAGTTCCTTCATCCCAGCTCCTGCCGTGATGACCCGGATCAAGTCTCTCAGAGAACGATCCTCTCTGATGTTATTAAATTCATGATCTGGATGGCAAACAGCTAGCTGCTTTGCACGCTGTCTCTTGAGCCTGTCCCCTGTGTCCTCTTGGATGAACTCGGGTCCTGGCTACTCTGGCTTACTCTTGTGTGTTGTGTGCCCACCTTGGCATGGTCCTGCCTCGACTTCCAGCTGGGCGTCTCAGCGCAAGTCAGTCTACACAGCTGTCCTTTGTTATCATGGGACACCCCAGGTCACACTGACAGTTCTTCCTAATCAGAAAAAGCGTCGTGAGAGGGTCCTTTGACACCGTCCTTCCGCTCTGTGTGTGGCGTACCGTGCTTGGCCAGTCATATTGTGATCCTGAAGAGACCCGGGTAGAGATGGAAGCCAGTCGCAAATGCGGCGCAGTGGAGAAGGGAAGGTCCTTGAGCAAGTCACTGAATCAAAACCCGCATCTCGATTCCCAAGCCGTGTGCTTGTGTTCATACCAGAGCTTCTTTTGCAATGATTAAGCAGTCTTTAGTGCTGTAGCCGGCAGAACAAGGAACTCCGAAGGTGGGCATGCCCTAGTTCCTGGAACCCATGTTCATACTGGCAAGGAGGCAACAGATGCTACAGTCAGAATAAAAACTGCAATGCCAAGCCAGGGCTCTGCTTCCTCCCTTCAGCCACTGGGGGCTGATGTCCATCTCGGCCTCCCCAGGCCGCCTCCTGTTCCTCCTACTCCTTTTGTTTTCTTTCTTCTTCTCCTTTCTTCTTTTACTCCCTCCATCCTCTTCCTCTTCCTCTCTCCCTTCTCTTCTGCTCCCTCTTCCCCCACCAAGTCAGTGACAATCTTTTCTGAACCTGGTCTGGCAGAGTCAGTGCCACCGGCAGGGCACCTGTGACTTGTGAGAGAATAAGAGAGCCAGTGATGTCCCCTGCCATCTCTCTTCAGTGCCAACCTGTTCCGGAGCCACCCACAGCAGCTGCTGGGCATTCGCACAGCTAGGGTTCAGCCATGTCACTGCCCTAGCTGGCACATGCCACGATCTCATGCCATGTGTACGACCACACATTATGGACGCCCGCCCACCCCTGCCCTCTTTCAGTGGGTCTCAGGTGGGCTGCACTGCCCAGGTCTTCGACTATGGCCACACTGCTGCATCCCAAGTCCAGAATCGTGGAGTCTGACGGATGGTAGTTTTTCACCCAAACTGTCTGGTCCCAACGCTGCCTGTCTAGTGGATGTTCTCCAGTGCCACTCAGTGTGGCGTTCTGGGCTTCCCTCCCCGATCCCTCCGTCACTTCTCCTTCTCTGCTGATTGCCCACCAGGGTGGCACAGCAACTCACAGCAGTGAGTGTGGGTTTCTGTTCCGGTGTCTGCACTTCCCTCCTGCTTGTGGTAAAGACCGCGTTCTGTCTTGGGGAGACAAGGTTTCTTTGGAAAATAAAGTTAGTTAAATAAAACATTAAAAAACAATCTAGAGACAAATAACAGGAAAAGTGGAGCTGGGGGTTGGGAGACATCGAAGTGGGCAAAGTGTTTGCCAAACAAGCCAGAGAACCTGCGATCAGATCCTCAGGACCCATGTAAAGAGCCAGATGGTGCCATGCACCTGCAATCCCAGAATGGGGGAAGCAGTGACAGGAAGATCCTGAGGCCACTGGCAACCAGTTTAGGAGTCAGTGAGCTCCAGGTTCGGAGAGAGATCCTGTCTCAGAAAGCCTGGTGCAGAGCCATTGAAAGACACTCAGTGTCGACCTCTGGCCTTCGAACCTACACATGTACACATACACAAGGACACACACACACACACACACACACACACACACACACACACACACACACACACCACAGACACTGTGGGTGGCTGAGCACACAGGAAGCAATCTCCAGTCAGGTCTTCCCTCTTCTCCACTGCTCACCACTTCCCACTCCATGGTCTGTTAATTCTTAGACCCTTAGCTAGTGTGTGACCTTGCCACATTCTGCAGTTTCAGACTCCTGGCCTCCCTGGTGGATCTCCTTCTGCCCAGCACCCCCACTTCTCCAGAGTCCTCCTGCTTCACAGAACCCTAGGGTATCAGGTCAGAGTCTGTTCTCTTGATGGCAGAGCGGCCTCTTTGAGGATCAACTTGTGACTCCCAGTTCACAAGGTTTCTGTGGACTGGATCTCACCCTCACCTCTCCTGCACAGCATGTGACTCATGCTCAGCCAGAGACCCCCCCTCACCACCTGGTACAATGGGCGGCACAGGGAGTCACATAAGTAGAGGTGACCATTGAGAGCTTTCCCAGAACTAGTACTGGACTCACTAGGTGCTTTCTGTGGCCTCCACGGGCTAGTAGGCAACAAGCTTAGTCTTCTGATTACCCCACCGCCACCACTTCTGTTCCCACGAAGGCCTTACCGACTGTGCAAATGAAGCACGTCCCAGAACCCATGCCTTCTGCACTGAAGGAATTACTTCATCCCCTTAGCCCAGCCATGAGTGAAACCACGGCCTTAAACTTTCAAAACAAAGAGCCAGGAGAGGCACTTTATTTTATCACGCGGATCGGTTCAAGGTCTCGCTATGGGGCCTGGGTTGTGCTGGAAATAGCCTCTCGCTTCTGCCTCCCAAGTCCTGGGACTGCAGGTGTGCTTCACAGCTCAGCCTGAAAAGCCAGTTCTGGACCTGGGGAAGTGGCTGGTGGGTCAGGAGCTTGCCTGGCAAGCGTGAAGACTGCACCATCCCCAGCACCACGTAATGCGGGTATGGCGGCACTGCCTGATACCTCAGCGTGGGGGTGGGGGTGGAGGGCAGTGACAGGCAGGTCCCTGGGGCTTGCTGGCTAGCCAGCCTAGCCAAATGGATGAGCTCCAGGTTCAGTGAGAGATGCTGCCAAACAAATAAAGTGGAGTACTGAGGACACTTGATATTGTCTCTGTTCTCTGACATGCGTGCACATACACCTGCACCTATGCACACACACTTGAACACCAGCATCTACCTACACATGTGCACATGCCCATAGAGTAATTGTGTTCTTTGCAACCACAAGACTGCTGATTGAAACAATGATGGGCCTTTTCTTCTCTTCTCTCCTCTTCTCTCCTCTCCTCTCCTTTCCTCCCCTCCCTTCCCCTCCCCTCCCCTCTCCTCCCTCCTCCTCCTCCTCCTCCTCCTCCTCCTCCTCCTCCTTCTTCTTCTTCTTCTTCTTCTCTCTCTCTCTCTCTCTCTCTCTCTCTCTCTCTCTCTCTCTCAGGACCATAGAAGCCTCAAGCTCCCTATGTAGCCAAAGATGACCTCTTTTCTGGCGCCTTCACCTCCTGAGTGCTGGGAGAATGGACAGATGCCACCATGGTGGGTTTACTGGGGATCTGTGCTAGTTTGCTATGTTGAAACACTGGCCAAAAGTACCTTGGAGAGGAAAAGGCTACTTTTGGCTTATACTTCCACATCACAGTTCATCACCAGGGAAGCCAGGGAAGGAGCTCAGGGCAGGAACCTGGAGGCAGGAACTGAAGCAGAAGACATGGAGAAACACTTTTATTGGCTTATTCCTCATGGCTTGCTTAGCCTGCTTTCTTTTGCAAGGTAGGACCACCTGCCCCGAGCTAGTACCATCCACAGTAGGCTGGGTCCTCCCACACCCACATCCGTCCTCAAACAAGAAAATGCTGCAGAAACATGCCCATAGGACCATCTGATGGAGACAATTCCTCAACTGAGGTTTCCTCTTCCCAAGTAACTGTACTTTGTGTCACGTTGACAAAAATCAATCAATGAAACGAACAACAATAAACCTGGCCACCACAGGATGGAACCCAGGGCCTCATGAAGTTATCATTCATCAAGACTGAATGCATGTAGCAGAGAATGTACCATTTTAACGATTACAAAAAGACACTCCAGGGATGGGGACATGCCTCAGTCAGTGAAGTGCTGGCTGAAGGAGCTTGAAGACCTGAGGTCTGTTCCCAGAACCCATGCAAAACAGCTGGATACAGAGGCAGGCACCTGTAAATCCAGCTGTGGGGAGTCAGAGACAGGAAGCTTCCTGGTACTTGCTGGCCACCCAGTTTAGCTGAACTGGGGAGCTCCAGGCTCAGTGAGAAACTGTCTCAAAGTAAATAGTGGAGAGGGATGATAGAGACACTCAACACTGACCTCAGGCTTCCATGTGCACATGCATCCAAGGTACACACACACACACACACACACACACACACACACACACACACAGGAATGAATGCACATGCACACAAACTCACGTGCACACACACACATACATATGCAAGAATGAATGCACATGCACACTCACATGCACACAAACTCACATGCACACACATACACACACATATGCAGGAATGAATGCACATGCACACTCACATGCACACAAACTCACATGCACACACACGTAGTCCGGCAGGCTTTAGTATATTTGCCATGAACTTCCCATCACTGTATAACTCCAGGACAATACAATCTCCAGATGCGCCACCATCCACCCACTTCCAGCAACCAAAACATTTTTTCAGGCTCAGTCTCCACCATTTCTCCCTCCGAGCCTTTGAAAACAGGACAGAATATTCTCTCCAAGTGCACATCCTCTTTTATTATTATTTTTATTTATTATTATTATTATTATTATTATTATTTTGCTTTGTTGCTTAAAGCAAGGTCTCACTGTGTAGCCTAGGCTGGTCTGTAGCGCCTTTCTTTTTAAAATATAGCATTCATATTAATTTTTGAGAATATCATACATGCATACAAACAGTGTGTTTTGATCATATTCACCCTCAACTCCTTCCCCTGACTCCTCTCAGGACTATTCTTCACTCTGACCCCTATTCAACTTCATGTTCTCCTGTTCTTCTCTCTCTCTCTCTCTCTCTCTCTCTCTCTCTATCTCTCTCTCTCTCTCTCTCTCAATAGCCCATGGAGTCCACTGTGGGCTGCCCAGACATTGGTGGGTGTGGGGCCATGCACCAGAGAGAGCATGGCTGACCTCCCAGGGGCCACACCCTTGAAGAAAACGGACCCTCCCTCTCTCCCTCCTCCCTCCCTCCCTTCCCTCCCTCCCTCCCTCCGAGGCTGTCACTAGCTCCTCAGCTAGGGTTGGGGGCTCACAAGCCCCTTCCCACTCCACGCTGGATTGTTGACTGGTGTGAGCTGGTGCAGTCCTCTGCAGCCCACCACAGCTGCTGCAAGCTCGAGAGAGCAGCGGTCCTGTCATGCTGGAAAGACAAGGTTCAACCGGTTCTCCCCAGCCTCTGGCTCTTAGGATTTCCCCCACCCATCCTTCTCAGCGGTCCCTGCACTCGAGGAGGAGGTACAACACAGATGTCCCACTTTTGACAGCACCCCACTGACCATCTCTGCACTTGGATCAATTGTGAAGTTTTGAATTAACCACTGTCCGCCAAGACACGAAGAAACTTCTCAGATGAGCCGCACTAGTCGAGAGATGTGAATTCAGAGGTCAGCTGGATACTCTGTCCATTTAGCAAAATAATAGTGGTGGGCTCACCCCAGAGACCCGGAGCTGTGGGTCTCCTGGCTCAGCCTCCCAGACGTGCGCCCCCCCCCCAGGCTCGTTCACCCTTGTAATAATGGAATGTTTTTTAACAAATAGAAAGTACGATTCCTGTTCATCTTTTAGTAATCGTCTTGATACCAGGGCTGAGATTCATTCTTTCTTCCATCCCAGCCCCTAGCCCAGGACCAGGCTAGCACAGGTATTCAGTAAAACAAAATAAAATGGAAAAAGGGCCCCTCCAGCCGCTCATCCCTGGGTCAGACCAAGACATAAAAATTCTCACCAATGTTTGTTGATTGGTTGGCTGCCATTGTTGGTAACCCAGGCAACACTTGGATTGTGTGACGGGCTGTGGTGGGGGGCGTGGGGGGTGGACGGGGCTTTAGCGGAACCGATCACTTTCCACACTCACAATTTATTAAACCCAGAACTAAACTGACAGTTACTCGCCACGGCTGGGCACCCCCTAAAACCACCCCCAGACTGGTTCTGCACCTGCTTCAGACACTGCAAGACAAAGGAGTGGGCAGGCAGGACAGAGCAGGTGTCGTGGACATGGTGACTTTCTTGTGGGGCTATTTATACGACATCTCCAGAAGATCGTCCAGGGTTCCCATGAGTGGGTCCTTGCAAAGCCTTCAGCAGCACCGGCTCCTGTAAGAACTCCACTAACTGAGGCTGACGAGGTGGCCCAGCGTGTAAAGGCGCTTGCTGCCCAGCCTGCCAACTTGGGACCCACAGGGTGGAAGGAGAGAACCAAGTTGTTCTCTGGCTTCCACATGTGCACCCTGGCACATGGATGCACACACACACACACACACACACACCCTGCTAACTGGAGATGGTTCATGTGGGCTGGGAGAATGACCTCATCACCTTTCAGCTCAAATGTCACCACCTTCAGGAGGCTCCTGGGCCTTGGTTAGATGTCTCTCTTCTGGGTCTCCCAAGCCTGAGCTTCTTCATTAACCCCAGAAGGAGCCCAGCACAATGTGGGTGCTCGCTCGGTGAAACAGCAAGTCACACCACCACCCCATTCAACTGGCCGCCACCCTGTCCTAGGCACCAGAGCTTTGGCCTTGTCACCATGTGGCTCTGTGTCCCCCAACTTCCCTTAATGATGACTATGATGGAGAGTCAGTCACGGCGTCACAGGGTGAGCTTCTTTCTTGTCAATTACCCCTCATCGCACATCTCGGTTATGACCAGGAACTTGGTTGTTTCGGTCTCCTGGTGGCATCCATTCCAGCTGCCTGGCCACTTTTCCTCTTCCAGTTAGCTCTGTCCTGGCCCCGACCTACTGTAGGACTCGGCCTGGGTTTGTTCAGCCTGCCTCCCTCCCCAGCCTGTGAGCAACAGCTATCAGAAACTGCTTGTTGATTGACTGACAGTTCTCAGTAAATATTCTTGTGAGAGTTTGACCTTTTTGATGTGGGGAAACCACGGTAGCCAGTACTTTCAGTAAACCAGGGCCTCTGTGAGGAAGGGAGTCTCTGCCGAAACTCACCACAGCTGCCTGGAAGCAGAGTCATCACATCCCGCCTCCCTGCGGGCACCCGTTCTCAGGAGAGCCAGTGTCTGTGAACCATGGCAGAGTGTAGGGAGAGGAGGCGGCCCTGGGGGGGGGGGTGATACTGAGCAGCGTGCACGCTTGTGCACACACGGGCCTGGGCCTATCTGAAATGCACTAGGCACTCGTGCCTAGGATCATTGGCTGCTCCTAGGAGATTGATGGAGGCTCAGGGTCCTTGGGTGACGGGAAGGGCTCAAAATGGTCCTGGTCTCTGAATAGTACAAGCTGCCACCCGCTCCTGCCCAGGGCCCAGGTGTGCTACACAGCTTCTGAGAGAGGGCTGTGCGTGCTCACGGGTGTGCATGCGACATGGTGGGGTTGACATGATCACTTGATACACAGCAAAGTCAGCTCTGAGTGCAGAGGAAACGTGGGGAATGGGGGCTCTCTCGGATTTGGCCACCATACATCTTTTCACAGGCAAGAGTGTACAGGCTAGACCTCCATTTCTCTCTCTGCTTTATTCTCAGCTCCTAGCATAGCACAGGGCATAAGGTAGGTGCTTCATAAATATTGCTCTTACACAAAAATGTGCATACATGGCCCTCTGCACATTGCCACTTTCTTGTACGTGTGGGTGATGGGGTGGGTGGAGGTTCTGCATTTTTTTTTAATGTAGGCATTGTGGACAAGGACACATGAGCCTGTGTGTCTCTAGTGGCCTGTTAATCATGCATGATGTAACTCATGCTATGTAGGGATCCATGCCTGTGAACTCTGGGTGTATATATACGTGTATACACATGACACATGATGACTGATCACATGGTGTCTGTGAGACATGTTCTCTGTATGCAGGGGGCTTGCACGAGCACTTGTGAGACAGGCTAAAGAAGAGCCCTGTCCCTCTCCGGCTCGGTGTCTGCCTCCTCCACCTTTCTTCCTGAGTCACTCTCCTGAGTCATCTCGGACTCCAGGAACAATAAGACTGATAAACATCCTCATATCAAGGAACTGAAACCACCCCAAAGGAGGGACAAAACCACCCCAGGTGATGGAGCCATCTGTGGTGAGAGTCTGCACCTGAGTGCCAGTGAGCATCTCGGGGGAACCACGGTGCCCCTTGGGAGATGCCAGCAATACTCTTTACAGGACCATCCTGCAGGACCAGAACTAAGACCGTGGCCGCCCAGGCCACCTGCCCAGAGTGACTATCTCACAAGCCTCCTGCCCTGCCCCAATTCTCCCTCTTCTTAAACTTCTTAATGCTCACGTCAGGGTCCCAAAGACAATGATGGACTCGGGGTCCCTGGACACCCCTTATCTCTTCCTCCTCCACACAGATGAATCCCCTCCTCTGTTTTCACCATTACTTGTTTCTTTGTTGGGGAGGAATCTGTTGGCATTGGTCAAGCTGGTGGCTTGTCCTAGTCTAGTGACAGGGTCATGGTTAGCAGATACAACCTGGAAGCCAATCGGCAGACCCCAAGCCCCTGTTTCATGTGTGGGTGACATAGGCAAGTTAAGTTCTTCGTGCCTCAGTTTCTTCATCTGTGAGATGAGTCCATCATAACATCTGCTTTCTGGAGCTATTTGTGGAGGGGATAGTTAAGATAGAAGCATCGGGTATACAGTAGGTGGCCACTCAATGCGTTCTCTCTGTTCTCATTGCTTGTGTGTTGCAAAACTGTATACACATGTTTTGTATACTAAATAAAAAGGTGTGGGGGCTTTGTTTGTTTGGTTTGGTTTTTCGAGACAGAGTTTCTCTGTGTAACCCTGGCTGCTCTGGAACTCGCTCTGTAGCCCAGGCTGGCCTCAAACTCACAGAGATCTGCCTGTTTCTGCCTCCTGAGTGCTGGGATTAAAGGTGTGCACCACCAACACCCAGGTAAATGAAATGCTTTTAAATGAATGCTTCTTCATTATAATCAGGTGCACATGCCACAGCCTACTGTGGAAGTCAGTGTATGGCTTTCTGGGGTCGGTCCTCCTCTTCCTCGGTGGGTTCTGGGATGGACTCAAATTATCAGACTTGTGCAGCAGGTGCTTATTTTATCTTCAGAGCAAACCAGTTTTTCTTTCTTCCTTGTCTCCTCATCCTTCTTATCTTTTTAACACTCCACTCCATCATCCGGAAGTAGGAGACACTGAGCTGTGTCCATCTGGGGTGGTGCTGGGGGTGCTGTCAATCATTGACTCTGTTCTCCCACAGATGGTGATAGAACTGAGCTGCATCCATCTGGGGTGGTGCTGGGGTGCCCGTCATTGAGTCTGTTCTTCCATGAATGGTGATAGGGCTGGAAGGACCAGGGGAGTTGGGAGTCCCAAAGGAGCCATGCAGCTGGGAAGGGAACCCAAGGGTGTTAGCCCTCCACTGACTCTTGCAACTCTCCTGGCTTAAGCCTTGGCTTAGCCCTGGGCCCTGGGCTCTGAGGCTGGTTCCTGCCCACTTGGGCCTTAAGGTCAAGGAAACCAGCAAGGAGAGCTTGGTATGCATTACAAGACTTGGTAGTGTGAGCACAGAGGAGGGAGTGTGAGCACAGAGGAGGCAGTGTGAGCACAGAGGAGGTAGTGTGAGCACAGAGGAGGCAGTGTGAGCACAGAGGAGGCAGTGTGAGCACAGAGGGGGTAGTGTGAGCACAGAGGAGGTAGTGTGAGCACAGAGGAGGTAGTGTGAGCACAGAGGAGGCAGTGTGAGCACAGAGGAGGTAGTGTGAGCACAGAGGAGGCAGTGTGAGCACAGAGGGGGTAGTGTGAGCACAGAGGAGGCAGTGTGAGCACAGAGGAGGTAGTGTGAGCACAGAGGAGGTAGTGTGAGCACAGAGAGGGTAGTGTGAGCACAGAGGAGGTAGTGTGAGCACAGAGGAGAGAGTGTGAGCACAGAGGAGGTAGTGTGAGCACAGAGGAGGGAGTGTGAGCACAGAGGAGGCAGTGTGAGCACAGAGGAGGTAGTGTGAGCATAGAGGAGGTAGTGTGAGCACAGAGGAGGTAGTGTGAGCACAGAGGAGGTAGTGTGAGCACAGAGGAGGCAGTGTGAGCACAGAGGAGGCAGTGTGAACACAGAGGAGGCAGTGTGAGCACAGAGAGGATAGTGTGAGCACAGAGGGGGTAGGTAGTGTGAGCACAGAGAGGATAGTGTGAGCACAGAGGAGGTAGTGTGAGCATAGAGGAGGTAGTGTGAGCATAGAGGAGGCAGTGTGAGCACAGAGGAGGTAGTGTGAGCACAGAGGAGGTAGTGTGAGCACAGAGGAGGTAGTGTGAGCATAGAGGAGGCAGTGTGAGCACAGAGGAGGTAGTGTGAGCACAGAGGAGGTAGTGTGAGCACAGAGGAGGTAGTGTGAGCACAGAGGAGGTAGTGTGAGCACAGAGGAGGTAGTGTGAGCACAGAGGAGGCAGTGTGAGCACAGAGGAGGGAGTGTGAGCACAGAGGAGGCAGTGTGAGCACAGAGGAGGCAGTGTGAGCACAGAGGAGGCAGTGTGAGCACAGAGGAGGTAGTGTGAGCACAGAGGGGCAGTGTGAGCACAGAGGAGGTAGTGTGAGCACAGAGGGGCAGTGTGAGCACAGAGGAGGTAGTGTGAACACAGAGGAGGCAGTGTGAGCACAGAGGAGGTAGTGTGAGCACAGAGGAGGCAGTGTGAGCACAGAGGAGGTAGTGTGAGCACAGAGGAGGCAGTGTGAGCACAGAGGAGGCAGTGTGAGCACAGAGGAGGTAGTGTGAGCACAGAGGAGGTAGTGTGAGCACAGAGGAGGCAGTGTGAGCACAGAGGAGGTAGTGTGAGCACAGAGGAGGGAGTGTGAGCACAGAGGGGGTAGTGTGAGCACAGAGGAGGTAGGTAGTGTGAGCACAGAGGAGGGAGTGTGAGCACAGAGGGGGTAGTGTGAGCACAGAGAGGATAGTGTGAGCACAGAGGAGGCAGTGTGAGCACAGAGGAGGCAGTGTGAGCACAGAGGAGGTAGTGTGAGCACAGAGGAGGTAGTGTGAGCACAGAGGAGGTAGTGTGAGCACAGAGGAGGTAGTGTGAGCACAGAGGAAGTAGTATGAGCACAGAGAGGGCAGTGTGAGCACAGAGGAGGCAGTGTGAGCACAGAGGAAGCAGTGTGAGCATATCTGATGAGGGGATCAGGAAAGCTTCCCAGGGGAGGTGGAATCTAAGGAAATACAAAGAGTAAATTGTCTTCCAGGAGACGACAGGTCAGAGGCACAGAACACACAAAGGCCAAGGATGCTGACTGCTGACAAGGATATGGAATGCCTGGAGGTTAGCAGGAGGGGGCTGGTAGCCACACGTGAGGCTGAGAACTAGAAGGGGCTTGTTACTTGAAGGCCAGCCTGACTCAAGTCTGGCAGGAGCATCTGTGTCCTGAGTGAGTCCTAAGTGGGGGCGGAGCAGGGCAGAGAGCCTTAGACAATTGTGTTCATTCCATAAGTGTGTAGTGAGCACCTCTGGGAGCCAGACACTGGAAGCAGATAGTCAGGGGATGTCACAAGGACACTGTAGCTTGGATGACCTTAGTGCCGGGCAGGACCAGCAGAAGAGGCATTGGAGAAACACCTCGACCTCAGTGGGTGAGTAGGAAGACCATAATGACAAAGGGACATTTGACCACAGGATGAATAAAGTAAAGCAACAAGTCACACAAAGACCTAGTGCCATTGATGGAAGGGACAGCCAGGGCAACAGCCTTGTGAAGGAATCTAGAGCAGCATGGACAAGGAGAGAGGAGAGGAAGTGAGGGGGCCAGGGACCCCAGGAGGGATGCAAGCTCAGTTTGCAGATGCAGAGCAGGCCTTGCAATCTCAGCCACAGACGTGTACTGAACCCCTATCTATTGTAGAATGATAGCACTAGCTGAAGCGAGAACAGTACATTTTGGTAAAGGAGGCCCAGAGATCAAAGAGAACCTGTTTCTGCCATTTGGGCAGGGGCATTGGTGGCTTAGTGCAGGTGGTAGCTGTGGTTTTGGGGCGTGTGTCGTAGATAAATAGAACGAGCAGCAATTCTTAGCAAGTGGGGCTGTTGTGGTGAGAGCAAGCAGGTATCAACAACGGTGTGCCGCGGGCATTCTGGGGCCAGCCCCGTACTGTTGTGGCATATTCCTTTGCACCGTGTAAGGATGTGTCACTGTGATTGGTTTAATAAAAAGCTAGATGGCCAGTAGCTAGGTAAGAAGTGTATCAGGGGCTTACAGAGAGAACTCTGGGAAGAACAAAGGCAGAGTCACCAGCCAGATGAGCAGTAGCAGAGTGGACAGTACAGAGTAAAGGTAACCAAGCCATGTAAAAAACCCATAGATTAAAAGATATGGGTTAATGTAAGTTATATGAACTAGTTAAGAACAAGCCTAAGCTAAGGCCAAGCATTCATAATGAATAATAAGTCCCCATGTCATTTTTTTTTTTTTTTTTGCAAGCTGGCGGCCCAAAAAGAATAGTCTGTCTACATATGGCACTCAACATAGGCCATGTATATCCACACAAAGCCTGAGAAAGCTAAAAAGAAGTTCAAAACATGGAGTTAAATGCAGCTTCCTGGTGACTGAAGTCTGTCTGGTAGGCTCAGCGTACAGACTGCCTGCAGGCTGCAGCCAGCCACCAGCACCATGAGCTAAGCTGAGCTACGCCAGCAGCTGACACAGCAGTTTAAGATTTGTCTCACGTGGTCAGAGAATGCTGCAGGTGCTCAGTAAAGACAGGTACAGACCAAAAACTCTCTAAATAGGTTAAAAAAGTGTTTTAAAATGTGTGTAGGCTTAAAATAGAAAAGAAAATGGATATAGACAGTCATAAAAAACAAATAAATAGTTTACAAATATGATAAAGTCTTCAAAAAAATAAAATAATACGAAAAGTATAAGCCACATAAAGACGAAAAGTACACAGCCTGGGTCCTGCATGTTGCTTTGTTGACTTTTAAGTTTTTTGAATGCCAATAAATGAACAACACCTGCTGAGAGACACTAGATTGTGGAAGGGACTGCTGAATTAAACCAGCCTACATACTTTAGAGACGTCATGGCTTCAGAATGAAAGTTGGGAAATATGCTGCATTAAGGAAGAGGTCATACTTTTGTTTCTACAGAAAACAAAAGGCTATGGACTCATTCAAGACTGGCTGAGATCAGTTTTGATCGGGGGAGACCCCCTAAAAATCCTGGCTACAGACATTAAAAAAACCTAGAAAAACTATAAGCGGACCAGACACCAATGAAAATGGATGTCCCAGGTAATCCAGCCTCTCAGAATGCCTCTGTAGCAGTTTTCTTAGGGTTCTGCATCCAGAACATCATCAAGACTGCTGATTGAGATGGTCCACCCTCTCAGACTATTCTAGCCAGGACTACAAATAAGCCTCACACTTTCCTATTGCACAGAGACTGAACAACAAATATTTATGGCTAGTTTTCCCAGAACTTGACCATTATCTCAATTTTCTCAGGTTCCATAAAGATGACATTGCCTACAGACAACAGGAAGTAGGCTAGAGAACACAACACCCACATTCCCTAGAGGTGGGGTGGGTGGTTTTTGGTCATTCAGTGGGATATATATATATATATATTTGTCATCATTTGGGGTTGGTTGAAATTGTTACTGGTCATGGTCAGGGGAAAAAGCTGAACAAAGGAGATTAGATTCAGGGACCTCTTTTTGAAGGAGAAAGAGGAATATAGTATAGAAATGATGGGATAAAAGGGTGGATTGTTGAGTCTACTTTTGAAAAACCACTAGTCTCAAATACTTTACATTAGTATGGATTTTTGTATATTAATACAAATTTAAGGTTATTTTTGTTTATACTGTATATATGTTTCTATGCTTGTTTAAGATATTGTATCTCTGCAGCTCATTTAAAAATGTAATGTAAATTTTTAGTCCTTGAAAGTTATTTAGGATATTAAAAAAATAGGTTAATAGTAATCTATAACAATCAAACTTATAGTCATGTTAGTATGTTTTAAGGTCAAACAGAGATATATTTTAGATAGATAGGTGGTGTTCAAATACTTCAAAGACCTACAAAATATGGCATTTAAGATGTTTTAAGGACATAAGACTTTTCATGACAGTGAGACATCTACTCCCGACAACACCAATTTACTTCAAAAAAGGATGATGGACATCGAAGAACCTCTACCTGGAGTTTGCTTTCTTTATGGCAAAAGTTAGCCATTTTGGCAAGGGGCTGCCCTTGCCTTGATTGCTGACAGTATGCTGTCCAAACTGGACAAGCAGAACAAAAGAAAGTGAATGCCAAACTTTGACAAGACAAGGTATGACAGTCCTTCAAAATTCCTGCTTTACAGAAAAGTCTTCAGATATTCTAGGCCTGTAGGCCAAAAATGGATCCTCCAACATTACAGATGGACCTTTGGGTGACTGTCCATGCAGCCAGATGTCTCTGTAATTTCTATAGTTTTGGAAGTTACTTTCTCTGCACTTCCTGTTTACTAAAGTAATAGTTTATCCTTTTTGGGTCTCTGATGGGGATTTGGAGACAGATAGTTACAGTTTTACAGTTTTCTTTGTTACCAAATTCAGAAAACAAACTTACATAAGAGATCTAAAGTTTATAAGGTTAAGAAATAAAAGCTTAAAGTTATTTATCTAAAAAAATAATTTTAGGATGGTAATAAAAATTATGGCAAAAAATGGCTTAGGTATAAAACATTGGATTAAGATAGAATAGATAATGGGGTAGTTTCTCTAAATTTGCCAAATACAAATGTACTGGACATTGTAAATGTAATTTTTACCTGATAATTTTTCTTATTATGTAGTTTTACTGTATTACTGTTAAAACCTTTCTTTTTTTATTTAGACAAAAAGGGGGAAATGTTGTGGAATATTCCTTTACACTGTGAGAAGATGTGTCACTTGGTTCAATAAAAAGCTAAATGGCCAATATCTAGGCAGGAAATATAGCAAGGACTTCTGGACAGAAAGAAGAAGAAAGGCGGAGTTGCTAGCCAAGTGGAGAAGAAACAGGATGGGCAGCACAGAGTAAAGGTAACTAAGCCACGTAAAAGAATGCAGACGAGAAGAAGATATGGGTTAATTTAAGTTATTAGAACTAGTTAGGAACAAGCCTAAGCTAAGTCCAAGCTTCCATGATTAATAATAAGTTTCCTTTTTTTTTTTTTTTTTTTTTTTTTTTTTGTGAGCTGGCAGCCCAAAAAGAAAAGTTTGTCTACACCATACCTCCCCAGTACCCACATTTAGCCTGGCCCAGGAACAGGTAAAATACTGTTCCTGAGCAAACAATCCTAACCTCCCTCTCCACTGTTCCTCCAACCTTCCAGCTTTCCTAACACACTTGCCCTGGGGAAGTCTTCATTAGAATCTGTGGTCCTTAGCCTGGGGGAAATTTGGGTATCCAAGGGACCCTTAGAGATACTTGGAGACACTCGTGGTTTGCACAGCCTTTGATGGGAGCATGGCCCAGAGAGGATAACCTGAGAATGTCCAGGATAGTCTCACAGTGAAAGCTGACTATGCAGACCTGCCTCAGTGGAGTGGCACTACAAGGTACAGAGCCTGGGCCCCACGGCCTCCAGCAGGTCCTCTCAGGGACCACTGAGGACTTTGGACCTTCTAAAAGGAGGCAAGCCTGTGCCTGGGAGGCAGTTGGCAACGGTAGTGACAGTTTTAGCCCACAACACAGATGGGTTTCTGGGAAACTGAACTTGGCATGTTCTGTGGCTCCCATCCCTCTCATCAGCCCTGGCCCTCTTTGGTTGATGGTCTTCAGGGGCCTCAGGTCCTCAGTCCAGGGCTCCCTCCTCACTCTAGAATCATCATCTATGGCTACTGAGTCCCTCTCCCATGGGAGGCCCCTCCCAGCTCCAGCCTCACCACTTCCTCTCATTCTCATAGCCACGGGGTCCTCTCCACCCACATCAAAACCTCATCATTCCCAGAATTAGCCATTGCAGTCACACAACCATGCTGTGGTTCACCCCAGAGCTGAGTCTGGGCTGGGCTGCTGCCCTCTGGCCCTCTGTACTATTCTTCCCTATGGTCCCCCAACCCCAGCCTCACCACTGTCCTTCTCTTTCTCTTCATTTAGTTTGATGTCACCTCCCATTTTCTCAGCAGAGTCACCTTCCCCTCCCCTCTGTATAGACTGCAGGGTTGCTGTACCCACAGACCCCACACTTCCCCATCAGCAGCCCAGTTCCCCCTTCTCCTTATGAGTCTTATCATCCCTCACTGACTTAGACATGGAAAGCCTGGTTCCATGTTTTGGGGTGCCCTCTTCTGTTGTGGATTAATCTTTGTGTGCACTGTGAAGATGTGTCACTGTTATTGGTTTAATAAAACCAATATGTTATATAATAATATATATATTTATTATATAATATAATAAAACCAATAATGTTATTGGTTGAATGGCCAATAGCAAGGCAGGATTTCCAGGCACAGAAGACGACACTGGGAAAAAAAAGAAGGGTGGAGATGCCAGGAGTCGCCAGCCAGATGGGAGAGGAAACATGACATGTAGGAGACAAGGTAACAAGCCATGAGCCACGTGGCAGCACAAAAATTACTAGAAAATGGATTAATTTAAGTTAAAAGAGGAGGCTAAAAAACAAGCCTAAGCTATCGGCAAGTTTTTGTAATTAATAATAAGTTTCTGTGTCATTTTTTTTTTGTGTGTGTGAGCTGGTGGCCCAAAAAAGAAAAATCTGCCTACACTCCTCCATCTTTTCAACTGCTCATTGTCTTTTCCGGTGACTGTCCAATGCTCTGTCTGCATGGCCTGCCTCCACGTCGTTACCCTGCTGTAGTCATAATTAGCAGTGACTTCTCTTACTCTCCTATTGCTCTTCAAACAGACTGCCACCACAGAGGGCGACTCAGGCGAACAGAGCCAAATGGCCACAGGCCCGCCTGTTTCTCAAACAGGTCTCACCTTTGTAACAGGTGAAAAGAAATAGTTCAGATTTCTTATTCCACCCCAGGGCACCCTGGAAGGCATTGGTCTACTGTCTCCCAGGTAGTCCCAGGGGGTTCAAATCTAGTTGCCTAGAGCAGTCACCTGTTCCTTAAAGCACTTTGATTGGCTTGCCTACCCTTTTCTGGTACTACCGCCACAGGCTCCTTTGGTAAAGCCGTGGTCTCTAGATGATACACTATTGAGAGATGATTGGATCATGAGGCTTCTGACCTAATCAATGGATTACTACTCCATGACAGACTAAGACTTGAATAGGTTGCTGGGAATTATAGAGGGTGTGCTGACTGGAGGAAGTGAGTCACTACACACAATGTCTACTGTCTTAGTTACTGTTCTGTTCCTATGAAGAGACACTATGACCAAGGCAGCTCTTACAAAAGAAAGCACTTAGTTGTGCTTTTGCTTACAATTTCAAAGGGTTAGTCCATGATTATCAAAGCAGGAAGCAGACAGGCATGATGCTGGAGCAGTGGCTGAGAGCTTTACATCCTGATCAACATGCAGCACGTAGAGAAAGACACTGGGCCTGGGATGTGGGCTTTTGAAACCTCACAGCCCACCCCCAGGGACATACTTACTCCAACAAGGCCAGACCTCCAAATCCTTCTAAAAACAGTTCCACTACTTGATGACTAAGCACTTACATATATGAGCTTAAGGGGGGCCATTTTCATTGAGACCACCACACCTACCTTGCCCCCTCCACCCTGCCGTGAGGTGTGAGCACTTCTGTTCTTCTGTCTTCTCTCCCATGAAGCTCTGCCTCCCTGGAGGCCCACAGCAATGGATTCCCAGAGCCAAGCAATTCTGAATGCAAACCTTTGAAACCATGAGCACAAACAGACCCATTCTCTTTTAGGGAGGCTCAGACATGGTTTGCTCACTGCCATGTTGCTCTCCATGGTTCGGGATTTTAATTCCTCTGGTCTTTTTTGAAACCCAAAGCTGTGGCGTCCCTCTGATAGACCAAGTGGTCTGCTGAGGAATACTGCTAAGGAAGAATAGGGGCCATTTCACTGGAACAAGTCACAGGAAGGAGCTATCTAGGGACCCAGGAGGAAGGCTGGGCTGCACATCAAGGCACTGATATTGGGAACTCTCTCCTCACTCACTCAGTTACTCTTGTGTTTGTTTTATGGGCATATTCGTCAGTGGCCAAGTAAGAAGGAAATACCAGTAAATCACATGGTCACCCCGCTGTCACCCCTGCTCCTTGGTTTATATTGGACTCTGAAATCACATCAGCAGGGACTTGAGATTTGAGAACATGATACAAATGCCTCCGAATTTTGAAAATCTCTTCTCTTCAGTGGGCCAGCACTCCTAAATGCCAATTCGTTTGATGACTGGTAAATCCATCCAGAATTAATTTTTTTTTTTTTTTTTTTTTTTTTGGATTTTTCGAGACAGGGTTTCTCTGTGTAACTTTGCGCCTTTCCTGGGACTCACTTGGTAGCCCAGGCTGGCCTCGAACTCACAGAGATCCGCCTGGCTCTGCCTCCCAAGTGCTGGGATTAAAGGCGTGCGCTACCACCGCCCGGCCAGAATTAAATTTTAAGTCAAGTAATCGATGTGCACCTTGAGAAAGTCAGAGGACCAGCAAGACAGATGTAACTTGTCACAAACAAGACCCAGAGTCTCACTTGAGCTCATACTGGTCTAGAACTCACTACGCTGCCCAGGCTGTCCTTGAACTTAGGACAATCCTTCTGCCTCAGCTTCCCTAGTGCTAGGACTACAGGTGTGAGTCACTCCAGATGACTTTGTATTTTTTTATTTCCCAGCACTCTCTGTTTCCCATATGACTTAGAAAACAAATGCATAATTTGAGTGTGGTGTGCATCTTTAATCCCAACACTTGGGAGGCAGAGGCAGGCAGACCTCTGAGTTCGAGGCCAGCCTGGTCTACAGTGAGAATTCCAGGACAGCCAGGGCTACACAGAGAAATTTTAATTTGAAAACCCCCCTAAAAATGTTAAATGCATAGAAAATAAATATAGATCTGTTAGTGGGTATTCAATAAAGGTGTAGTTTGTGACAATAATAATATAAAGAGAGAAGCTATGGGATTATCTAGAAGTCTCTTCTCTCTCTCTCTCTCTCTCTCTCTCTCTCTCTCTCTCTCTCTCTCTCTCTCTCTTTGTCCCTCTATCCTCTCTCTGGTAGGGTCTCATTGTGTAGCTCAGGCTGTCCCTGGATATGTGACCCCCTAGTTCAGGCTGTCATATTCTTGGATCACAGGCACTACCACACCCAGCAGAAGTAGAGTTTTGAATGTTATTAATACCAAGTTGAATTAAACTCAAATTACATCTTTATAAATTCCCTGTGTTGAATGCAAAGTCAAAGGTAATCATTAAAAAATAATTTAAAAAAACAGACAGACATGAAATGAGGAGAGCATATAAATGATGCTGTAGGAGAAAAATCAATCAAACACTAAAATGGAGGCACTGAGGGAACTGAGTGCCAATCAGAGACAAACAGCAAAATGCAGAGCAATCCCTGCTAGTAAATGATTCATACTTAACAGAGTAAAGGGTTTAAGATACACATCGGCAGAATGGATTTAAAAAACATTACCCAACTATATACTGTCCACAAGACACAAATAAGTTTAAAGTGAAAAGATTCAAAGGGACACTGTTAGGATCCTGCTCTCAGTCTTCTGGGTTTAACGTCTTACATCATCAGCTGGCCATGACATACCAGCCTTAAAAAGCTGGATGCGCACCCCACCCTCCTTTTCTGTTTCCTCTCTGCTGTCTGCTCTGCCCCACTTTCCTCCCCTGCCAGGCCTGGCTTCTCCCTTCTGTCCCTCTTCTTTCTAATAAAGCCCATTCTAACTCTGGTAACCACGGCACGTGACTCTTCCGCCAACGACCAGCGCCGTTTATCCTTTCAGACATTTCATGCAAAGAAAAACCCAGAGCTCTGAGTAGTTACAGTATGAACAATAGATAGGCAAAGGAAAGTTATTTCAAAAGCTAAACAAGATTATATGCTAATAAACACATAAACTCATGGAGAATATATAATATCCATATACATATGCATCCAATATTGGAACCCAAGAATAGGTGAAGCAAATATTGACAAAACTGAACAAACACAGGTGTTATACCACAATAGTTTGGCAACTTTAATGTGACACTTTCAATAATGGGGAGATCAGCTAGGCAGAAGGCATTGAGAGAAGAAAATTGGAATTATATATATATATATACATATATATATATATACACACATATATACATATATGTATATACACACACACACACACATAAACAGCTAGAGAAACAGACAAGCATAGCACCTAATCAAAATCAGCCATGGCCAGAAAGAACAGACGAAGCATTCTACAAGGCATATCATGTGTTAAGCCACACAAGTCTTCATGAATGTGGTGGTTTGAATGAAAATGGCCTGGGTAGGCTCACATATTTGAATACTTAGACATCAGGAAGTGACACTGTTTGAGAAGGATTAAAAGGTCTAGGAGGCGTGGCCTTGTTGGAGGAAGTGTGTCACTTTGGGGTGGCCTGTGAGGTTTCAAAGGCCCACGCTGTTCCCAGTTAGTTCTCTTTCTGTGTGAGGGAAGGGCCTATGGAGCCAGGTACTAGTAAAGCTGGCCCCCAGGGAAAGTGTAGAGGGTGGAACCCAAGTTGTTTACAAAAAAATACGATTGGCGCTTCAGGTCAAGAAAGATGATGTCAGTACATGATTCCCTCATAGACAACACTGTAAGTACTGTAGACTAGGCGTGTGATTGGGTAACCTTTAAGCTGATGTCCCAGTGGGGCATTTGCCCCGCCCCCAGTCTTGTTTTCTTTATGTTTTAAAAAGAGCTTGTTCTCACACAGGGAACCAAGGGTAATAATTAAAGTAAATGGGCACCCCATCTCGTTCCTTTTGGACACCGGAGCTACCTACTCTGTCCTGAGAGAGTTTTGGGGGCCCACTTCTCTGCTCGTCTCCCTATTGTCGGGGTTGGGGGACAGCCTTATCTACCTCAGCAGACACCGCCACTTAATTGTATTTTCAGAGGCATCCCTCACTCACACACACATTCTTAGTGGTGCCAAGCTGCCCTGTACCTTTAATGGGAGGGATCTCTAGCTAAGGTAGGAGCGTCCATTTCTTTCGCTCCACACATTGCCTCATCCCAGACGCGCAGCGGCTCCTCTCTCCTCCTCCTAGCCACTCACTCTTCTGACTCTAACAATTCTTTTCCCTTACCAGCTCTCAGGTAGACCCAAAAGTCTGGGATACCCAAAACCCTTCTATTGCTAGACACCATCAGCCTGTTATTATCCAGCTACAAGATCCTGCCAGGTATATCACCCAAGCTCAGTACCCTCTCTCACTCCAGAGCCTGAGAGGACTTAAGCCATTATTTCTGACCTCTCAGGAAAAAGCTGCGCCTAACCTCTTCACCTTTTAACACCCCCACACTTGCAGTTAAAAAGTCTAATGGAACCTACCGCCCAGTTCAAGACCTCGGGCTCATTAACTCTGCAGTGGTCCCTCCATCCTGTAGTGCCTAACCCTTATACTCTCCTATCCACTATCCCTTCAGGAACCTCTCACTTCTCAGTTCTAGATCTCAAAGATGCCTTCTTTTCTATTCCTCTCAGTCCTCATCTCAAAATATCTTTGCTTTCACCTGGACTGACCCTGACACTCACCAGTCCACACAGCTGACCTGGACTGTTCTGCCACAGGGATTCAGAGACAGTCCACACCTATTTGGTCAGGCTCTGGCCTCTGACCTGCTTTCTCTGTCTCTCCCTGGTTCTAACTAATACAGTATGTAGATGATATTTTACTCTGTAGCCCATCTTACAGGTTAGCCAACTAACACTCTGCTCTCCTAAATTTCTTATCCAGCCGGGTTACAGGGTATCTCCTTCTAAAGTTCAGCTGTCACTCCCCAGGTCACCTATTTAGGTCTATCCATTACTCCAACTCACAAGGCTATTACTGTAGACAGAAACGTCTAATCCAGTCCTTACAGTCCCTTCACTAAACAGGAATCTGTCTTTCCTAGGAATAGCTGGCTTCTAGTCTTGGGTTCCTCTTTTCTCTCTCCTTGCTCGCCCCTTATACGAGGCAGCTCAGGGCTCGCCACATGAGCCCCTCTTCCTGTCACTAAACCTTTCCAAAGCTCAGCAGGCTCTTCTTCAGGCTCCAGGCTCCATCTCCCAGACTTAACCCGTCCCTTCTCCCTTTATGTAGCAGAGAAAGGAGGATTTGCCCTGGGAACTCTAGGGCATCAGCTGGGACCCTCCTTTGCACCTGTAGCCTATCTGTCAAAGAAGCTAGACCTTACCAGTCAGGGCTGGGCACCTTGCATCCGTGCCTTAGCAGCTGCAGAGCTCCTTATTCGGGAATCAAAGAAGCTAAGTTTTGGGTCATCCATTACTGTTTTCTCTCACCATAACCTGTCCCATCTTTTAACTTATAAAGGCTTACAAACTTTACCTCCTTCCGAGTTCTTTCTCTCCAGGTGGCATTACTAGAGGATGCCACACTTACTTTCCGGACTTGTCCACCTCTTAATATTTCAAGCCTCCTCCCTCAACCTAATGCTGACTATTCTCCTTCTCATTCCTGCACTGAAACCTTAGAGGAACTGTTACCTCACCCTTCACACATACAGGAGGGCACATTGCCTCAGGCTACTTATACCTGGTACACAGATGGCAGCTCCTTCTATATGAAGGGACCCGTAAGCGGGCTATGCCATAGTGTCAGATACTGAGGTGATATAAGCACAGGCATTGCCCACACACACCACTAACCAACAGGCTGAGCTGATAGCTCTCACCCGTGCCTTCCAATTGGCACAGGGACAATCTCTAAATGTTTATACCGACTCAAATATGCTTTTCATATCCTCCTGTCCCATGCTGCTATTTGGAGGGAGCGTGGACTTCTCACAGCAAAAGGAGGATCCATATCTAACTCAGGTCAAATAATGGCCATGTTGGAGGCTTCCCACCTCCCCAGGGCTATAGGAATTGTCCACTGCCGGTCTCATCAGACTGACAGCTCCATCATCTCTAGGGGAAACAACCGGGCTGACCAGGCAGCCAGACAGCGGCCCTCCAGGGCCAAGTCTCACCTCACCCACACAGGGAATCCATACAGTACAGCCTACACCCTCACAGGAAACTCCGGACACAGACAAATTCTTTCCTATCTACACCAACTCTTTCATCCTAATAATCTTGCTCTGTCTCAATTCGTAAAAGCTCACCTGCAGCCCACCTCTGAGGACTACAGTTTTAAGAACATTACTGCCTCTTGTGAGATCTGCCAAAAAACAGATCCCAATACCAAGTACAGGAGTCAGCCTTTTCCCACCCACCAGGCTAGAGGTTCCCTTCCAGGGACTGACTGGCAGCTTGATTTTATCCATATGCCCACTGTCAAAAATGAAATATCTCCTCCTGATGGTGGACTCATTTTCGAACTGGATGAAGGATTTCCTGTGTCTAAAAGCAGGCCCAGACAGTTGCAGACCTCCCCTGAGAAATTATTAGGCCCTTAATATCTCATGGAATTTCCATATTCCATACCGCCCCCAGTCCTCAGGAAAGGTGGAGCGTACCAACCGGTCTTTAAAAACTATTCTTACCAAGATGTCACAGGAACTTCATCTCGACTGGGTAAGATTATTGCCTCTAGCTCTCCTCAGGCTCAGGGCTCTTCCTAAAAAGCCTCTTTCAATCTCTCCATTTTAACTAATGTATGGAAGGCCAGTTCTAACACCAGGTCTTTTTTCCAAGCCTCCAACTGTTCCAGATAGCCTGTTAACTCCTCTTTTATGTCACCTAAGGTCTATTCTATGGAGCTATGCGGATTGTTCACTGCCTCAGCCGTGTGACAGTCCTTGCCCATCTCCAATACACATTGGGATCAGGTTCTTCTCTTTCCTCCAGGCCAGAGCCTTTACCCCTTTCCCCTAAGTGGCAGGGACCTTCAAGGTAATTCTTGTAACCCCACAGCTGCTAAACTCGAGGCTTTCCTCACTGGGTACACCTGTCTCACCTAAAACCTTTTATCTCACCTCCATCCCAGAAAAAATCTCTCTTCATATACAGTGAAATAAACAGGGCCTCTCACTCTCAAGCTCCAGAGGACATCAGGATCCACTGCCTTGTCACCAATTCCAGAGGAATAAGGTATCACCCTTCCTTTCCCAACCAGGGCCACACAGAGCTGGAGGCAAAAGGACCATCAAAAATATCTAGGCGGTAAGAATAATGTAATACAACAATTTGTCATTGTTCAATACTCAGCAACTGATCACCAGCATTTCCTAAGTGCTAACCTAATAGGGAAACAGGTGCCTTAAATGAACTACCTCCAGCAAGGCTTGCCTAAGGAAAACAGGTGCCTTAAATGAACTACCTTAATGAGGCTTGTCTCAGATAGAAATTAAGCAGAGTACTAAGGCCAGATCTACCTCAGGTAAATGTCACATGCCTCTATCTGGGCAGGCCAGATCTACCTCAGACAAATGCCAACTCCAAATAAAATAATGATTCTTTCTCTCTAAGCTCTTTCTATGTCAACAGTATCTTGTTAAACAGAAAGTCCCCAACCACAGCATGGATGGACAGCTGCAGAACGAGGAGATGGCAGAACGTCATTCCAGGACCTCTACCATCATCCCTGACTTCACAAGATTACCCCTCATCCCCCCAAGAGCCAACCAACGCCCACTATTCAGGCTGGAAGCAGTCTTTGAGAGAAACATCGCCCCCAATACCCAGTCAACCACAATTGTTTTCTTTTTTAAAAAAGGAAAGAGTCGGGAATGAAGGGTTCACAACACGCCCCCACGGTCGCATATACCAGGTGGACACTTCCGCCTAGGCAATTCCAGGTCAGGATAGGCATTTCCGGGTCAGGGCATCTCTCGTAACCAGGATACCTGGCAGACCTGGACACCTCCGCCTAGTAAGTTCCGGGTCAAGGCGTCTCTCGTAACCGGATCCGTGACGTTACATGGCCACGTAAGCGCACAACGTGACCATGTGATCTACGCACACGCCGTAGTAGTGACATGACCTGGCCACGCCCCCAGCCTGTTTTAAAGCGGAGCGCCATGTCCCAGTTTCCTCTTCTCCCACGCACGTGTCTCTCCACAGGCCTGCGCACTCTCTATCCCTTTATCTCTAATAAACTCTTCTAAGCGGAAAAGAAAAAAAAAAAGAGCTTGTTGTTTTTAAATAAATGAGTTCTTGCCTGACTCGGCTCTCTGCTGCGTCTGATTGTCTGGGGAGCGGGGAGGCTGAGGAATAGGACGACCAGCCGCACTTTCCTCAGTTCCAGGTCTCCCTTCTCAGGGGACCTAAGTTCCCCGTGGGCAGGACCCCACATTTTTGTCTTGTGCTTGTGGATCAGCTGTGAGCTGTCAGCCACTGCTCTGGCGCCATGCCTGCCTGCCCCCGCCACTCTGCCACTGAGCTCCAATCAGCTCTTCTATGAGTTTCCTTGGTGGTCCTGTCTCTTCACAGCAATGAAAAGTAACTAAGACAATGAACTTAAAAAGATTGAATTGTGGTGGTGCACACTTTAATCCAGCACTGGGGAGGCAGAGTCAGGTGATCTCTGTGAGTTCAAAGTCAGCCTGATCTACATAGCAAGTTCTAGGTAGCTAGGATTACATAGAGAAATGCTGTCTCAAAAAAAAAAAATTGAAATTACATTGCCTTCTCTGACACAGTGTTAGAAAAGCAGAAAGCGTACAGCTGTGTGGAAATTACACATCACACCCTAAACCAGCAATGGGTCATAGACTCACAAAAGAGATCAGAAAGCAAAGGTGAATGAACGCAGCTTTCCTGATATGAATGTCACCCAAGGCCCATGTACTCAGGTTTGGTCATCAACCTCTGGTGCTATTGGGAAGTGGCAAAGCTTTTAGGAGGTGAGACCTAGTGGGAAGATAGATAGAAGTTAGATAATTAGAGGTGTATTCTTGAGGGAGTATGGGAACTCCAACCTCTCTCCCTGAGTCTTGGCCACACTGAGAATAAACAAGATTTTTCCTTCACACACTTCCATCAGTACCTACTCCCTTGCTACAGGTTCAAAAGCAACCACAGACTGAAAATTCTGAAACCTTGAACCAAAATTAATCTTTCCTGTTTTTAAATTGAGTTCTCAGTGTTTCGTCATAATGCTAGAAAGCCAAAACATCGGCACACCAAAACTTATAGGGGATGTAGTGAAGCCAAGAGAGTTTATAACTGCAGATACATTCATTAACATAGAGCAGAATCAGTAACCCAATGATACTCTTTTACATGATTGCCAGGGCCTGCAAATGCTGGAATCTGGCTTTTATTGTTTTAATTTTTAATTGTGTGTGTACATATGTGCAGCTGCCAGAAGAGGCCAGAGGTGTCAGATTCCTCTGCCGCCAGAATTATAGTGCTTACCAGCTGTCTGGCATGGACGCTGGAACTGAACTCAAGTCCTTTCCAAGAGGAGTACACAGTCTTCCCTGCTGAGTCATCTTTCCAGGCCCTTAACTGTACTCCTGAAGGAACTAGAAAAAGAAAATGAAACCAATGCTTGCAGGAGAGATTAAGTAATACAAGTTGGAGTGGATATAAATAAAAACTAGAAAAACAGAAGAGAGGGTCAGCAAAAACAAAATCATTTCTTTGAACAGAAATTGGAAAAGTTTTGACAAACCTTTAGCTAGACTAAGCAGAAAGACAGAAAATTAAAATAAAATCAGAAATGGAAAGGGAGATGGTGCCTTCTTGCACAGAGAAACCAGAATTTTGCAATTGCCCATCACCAAAAATAACTCAAAAGGAAAAACAAACAAAAAAATAAAAAACTCTTAATAGATATAACAAGTAGGAAGTTGAACTGGTAACTAAAAAAACTCCCAGCAGAGACAAGTCCAGCCTTTGCTGGTGAATTCTGCCAAGCACTGAAAGAATTGACTTCATTCTAGCCACAAAATAGAAGAGGAGAAAATGATTCCTAACTCACTACGACACCAGCTCCAGACAAGGATGCCACAGGGGAAATATAGAAAACTACAGTGTGGTGGATACCTGTTCCACCTATGACCTTGGAGTACCAGCCCTAGGGCGTGGCCTCGGGCTAGCTTATGCTGAGGGCACCTACGCCTGGCCCCTCTCTCCCTCGTGGGCTTGGATGGTGCAGACTGGACTCAGCGGCAAGAGCATCACAGGACAGGACATCAACCTTCCAGTTCTCTGAGATGATTTTGCCTACCTTGTTTAGTGAGTTGTTCTTCCCAGTATAATTTCTAAATAAATAGTTCCTTTATCAGTATCTATGGATTATCTGCCATGCCATAGTGCAACAGTCCTTATGAACATAGACACAAAAATCCACAACAAGGGTGCTGGAAAAAAAAATGAGTACCTAGGTAAAAATGACTGCTTGGTTTGGCTGTGTGTTAGTCTTGTTTCCAAGCTGCCTAGCTGTGTGAATTGATTGGATCATGGGGGCTCTGACCTCATCAATAGGGCATCCACTTGGGGACTCATAATCTGATGGCACTGTTGGGAAGTTGGAGTGAGTAGATCACTAGAGGTATGCCTTCCCTCATCTGTCTCTCTCTGCTTCCCGGCTCATGTGAGGTGAGCAGTCCTGCTCTACCTCACCCTCTCCATCATGATGGACCTCATGATGTTACTTCTGGGCCTCACCATGACCCAGAAGTAACAGATCAAGTGGACTGAAGTCACCGAAGCCTTAAGCCCCCCCCAAATCTCCCCCTTTTCCCCATTGTCGTATCAAGAATTTGTCAGTGATGAAAAGCCTGACCAAGTAGAGTTACCTCAAGAATGCAAGGGTGGCTCAACATAGTGTTAACCACCTCAGTCCACCACAGAGGCAAAGGGAAGAAAACACCACGTGGATGTCTGTTCTCATGCAAACTAGGAATGAAAGGGACTTCCCTCAGCCTGCTAAAGGACATGAGCCAAAGACTCTCAGCTAACATCATGCTCACAGCCTCAAAAACCTGAAACTTCCCCTAAAGTTGCCCACTGTACCATCGCTATTCGACTTTGCACCAAAAGTTTTAACCTGACAATTCAGCAGGAAAAAGAAATTAAAACAACAGCAACAAAGGTAAGATTACCTTTGTAAATGATGGCATGTCCTAAATACATAAAATCCAGAAGTCCACGGAACAATCACTAGACATCACTAGAATGTCTTTAGCAAAGCAGTGGTGTTAATATTCTGACCCGCCCCTTGGGGCCACCCTCTGTCCTGACGTAAAAGCCCATTCTTAAGAAAAAACTCAGCCCATCTCTCTCTTCTCCCTCTTCTGCTTTCCTCCCACGAGGGGTGCCCCTCTGGAACCCCTCACCCTTTTCTCTCTCTCTGTCTCTCTTTTTCCCTCTTTCTCTCCCCCCTCTCTTTCCCCCTCACCAAATAAAACTCTTCACTGAGCGTTGTCTGCATGGCATCTCTGTCTCTCACCCGCCATGGGGCACCTTGGCTCTACCCACCAGAACCTCCCACATACAATATCTAACAGTCCTGCATGCTTCCAGTCCCAGCAGCGGGGAAACAAAGGCCAGAGGATTGCAAGTTTGAGGCCTGTCTGGGGTACACAGTGAGACCCTGTATCAAAAGCAAACAAACAGAGGCTGGAGAGATGGATCAGTGAGTGGCTAAGAGTGCTCGTTGTTCTTCCAGAAGACCTGAATGTTATGCCCAGATCGCGGGGACCCCCAAAAGACCACCACGGAGACCGAATCCCACATGTAAAAGCAAAGAGCCTTTATTTCAAACTCCAGAGCTTGGTCCCTCTGTCTGTCTGACCAGTGGTGAGAAGCAGAGAGCCCTGAACTCAGGTGGGGCAGAGTTTTTAATCATAGCAGAGGTTGGGGTGAGGGGATTTCCAGGGTCCAGGACCCTGATTGGCTGACCATTGTCTAGGGGTATCTGTAAAACAAAAAATAGGTGTGTGCTAGACTCAAGGACATCTGGCCACCCTATCTAATGGTTGGAATGTTTGGGATGTCAGGTACTTCCTCACCCCGGGGTAGATCCCTGGTGGTATCAGCTTAAGGCTTTTCCTGAATCTGGGTGTTGCCTGCCCAGTAAGCCTGTCACAGAAGCTGTGTCTAGGCCCCTAAGCCTGTCATGGCTGCTGTGTGGTCAAGCTATTTTGGGGCCCCTTCACACTGAGTTCTGGTGGCTCACAACGCCTGTGACTCCAGTTCCAGGTGATTAGATGCTTTCTTTGGCTTTCAAGGGCACCCGCACACATGGGCACAAGCTCACAGGCACACACATATACACATAAATACAAAGAGAAAAATATGCAAATAACAACCAAGCTCAGGAAAGATGTCAGACATTAAGCAGAAGCAAAGCAAGCCCAGGGTGCGAGATCACCTCACCCCCTTAGGAATGCTGACATTCAAAACCTCAGGACCAGGGTCTGGGGAAATGGCTCAGCCATTAAAGTACTTACTATGCAAGCATGGGAACTGGGCTCAGCTCCCTAGAACTTACTTAAATGGCTGGTGGGCATGGAGGCCCATCTATAATTCCAGCCTTAGATGTGGGAGACAGAGGATCCCAGAGCAAGCTGGTGGATCCGCCTAGCCACAGAGGCAAGCCATGGGTTTAACTGAGACCCTGTTTTGATGAATAAGGTAGAGTGATTGAGGAAGAGTTTGGACACCACTTCAGGCCTTCACACATCCATACACACATGACACATACATATGAAGGAAAGAGAGGGATTAAAAAAAATCAGGATCGGCAAGTATAGAGAGAGTGGGCCCTCCTAGCTTGCTGACGGGTAAGTAATCCAATGCACCCACTGTGGAAAGGTAAACATAGAATTGTTATATAGCCCAGCAGTTTAACCCAGGTATACCACAGGAGGCTGAGGATTCTTGTTTACACAAAGGATGGTATCATCCAAAATCAAGAAAGAAAGAAAGAAAGAAAGAAAGAAAGAAAGAAAGAAAGAAAGAAAGAAAGAAAGAAAGGTAGGAAGGAAGGAAGGAAGAAGGAAAGAAAGAGAGAAGAAAGAAAGAAAGAAAGAAAGAAAGAAAGAAAGAAAGAAAGAAAGAAAGAAAGAAAGAAAGAAAAAGAAAGGAAGGAAGGAAGGAAGGAAGGAAGGAAGGAAGGAAGGAAGAGAGCAAGCCACCATCCATCCAAAGGCTCTTCAGCGTATGAAAGCACACTGCTACGGTACTTCCATGCCATGGGATATTATTCAACAAGGAAAATGAATGCAGTGCCATTTATACTACAACACAGCCGAGTCAGGCTCTATTCTGAGTGCAAGAGGCTATACACAAAAGATATATTATTGCCAACTTATGTGACATTTCCAGGAACGAAGTAAAGCAGGAGACACAGGCGAGCATGTCAGGTGCACCTGGGAGTGGATATGAGGCTGACATCACGCACGAGCGCTCTATTTAAGTGATGGAATGTTCCATCAACTTAGCCACAGTCATGGGTGTCTAATTCACCAAGCCGACTTAAAAAAAAAAAAAAACCTGAATTGTACACTTATAGTGCCCAAAATATATGTTAAGCAAATCTCTTCTCAAAGAAGTGATTTTTAAAAAAAATGAAAAGAGGAAGTGGGTTAGAGAGGGCTTATCCTGTTATTTCTTCTCAGAAGACCCCTGGGCAGAAGAGCAGCGTGACACTTTTCTCCCCTTGGCCGGCTCTGCTAGTTGGAGTGCCAGGGAGGTGTGTGAGAGCCTCAGAGATCCCTCCAGGGCTAACAGTTACACTTTGATGACTTTTACACAGTCAGAGGGACCCTCCCTGAGCACAGTTCTACTCCAGAGGTCAATGCTCATTCACCCACTGGACATGGCCAGCCCTCGACCATCACTTAAGCACCAGGGGACTAAGTAGCCTTGACAGTATCCCCCACCCACCCAGGTCATGCCTGGAGCTCTGCCCCGCCCTCTGCCTTGAGTCAGTATCTTAGCATGCAGCTAGGCTGGTCTCGAACCTGCTGTCCTCCTGTGTCGGTGTCCTGAGCGCTGAGATCACCACCCTGGGCCGCTCTTTCATGGATGTGAATTGGATCAAGTTGCTCCTCTGCAAACTCTACAGGAATTCTCACTTCCATCTGAACCAAGTCTGCCTTGCCAGCTCCACCTGCAAGGACCCTAGAGATGAGTGTCCTATGTGGTCCTGTAATCCTCCTTTCTCTTCTTTCCCATCTCTACACTTGCGCATCCTGCCTCACATCATGCCCTCACGCAGCCAGTCTGTCTGCCTCCCCAAGGGCTGTTATTTGTGCACCTTTCTGTGGAATTTCCTCAGGACATACCCAAGAGTCCGCTTGATAAGAAAGGATGGAGGGAAGGAAGAGTGGGCTGGCTGGGTTGGCAGGGGGTGGAGAGGGCTGGAGTGCTGAGCCACCTCCTGCCCACACTCAGAAGCAGTTCAGTGGGTTGGATGGAGGGTGGCCGTGGAGTATCAAATCGTAGCTCTGCCAATCCCCGGGTTCCTTGACTCACCTGTAACACAGGGAAAGCGAAAATTCACAGCCATCTTCAGTATTTAGCCCTCTTCGTGGGGGTGGGGAGAGCGAGCCTGACAACGTGAGACTGCACAGTTTACTCCCCGACATCAGGAGCTCTGCAGACAGTAACTCTCCTACTATCCAGCCTTAGAGTGCTCCCAGACTCCACCAGGAACTCTGCAGACAGTAACTCCCCTACTATCCAGCCTTAGAGTGCTCCCAGACTCCACCAGGAACTCTGCAGACAGTAACTCTCCTACTATCCAGCCTTTGTGTGCTCCCAGACTCCACCAGGAACTCTGCAGACAGTAACTCCCCTACTATCCAGCCTTAGAGCACTCCCAGACTCCAGGCTAAGACCTTGGAAGATCCACTGTGAAGATGAAGAGAGGAGAAAAAGAAAGAAAACCAGAAAAGGGAGAAAGAAAAGCTAGCTCCCCAAGAGACTTCTCTCCCCAGATGTGAGGTCCAGGTCTCAGGGAAGCCTAGAGCCGACACCAGCCATGGGGCACCTGCAGGAAGTTCCTTGCACACAGCTATAGGAAGGAAAGACCAAGAGAGACACCAAAAGAGGGATGCTTTCTCTTAACCTGTCAGTAGTGTGGGCTGCTGCCCATCCTTTTGCAAACACTGGTCAGCATGAAGGTGTTGGTGTGTGCATCTGAGCCAGTGGGGCCATGGAGACAGCTCAAGGCACCCCCTACCCCTCCTACAAACCCCTGTCTGGCTGTACTCCTTTTAAGTTCAGATGAGCTAGGTTCAAATACCTGCTCCAGTGCCTCAAAGACTGGAGGCTGGTTTCCTCTCCTGTGTTGTGGAATATTAAAGATGTGTTACATTCCTTTATGCTGTGGAATATTTGTTTAATGATGCAAAGATGTGATGCATTCTTTTATGGTGCATTTGTTTAACTCTGTGAAGCTGTGTTACTTTGCCTGTCTAAAACACCTGATGGTCTAATAAAGAGCTGAATGGCCAATAGCGAGGCAGGAGAAAGGATAGGTGGGGCTGGCAGGCAGAGAGAATAACCAGGAGAAGGAAAGAGGACATCAGGGGCAGCCACCCAGCTACACAGCAAGCTGTGGAGTAAGAAGGAAAGAAAGGTATAGAGAATAGAGAAAGGTAAAAGCCCAGAGGCAAAACGTAGATGGGATCATTTAAGTTAAGAAAAGCTGGCAAGAAACAAGCCAAACTAAGGCCGGGCATTCATAAGTAAGAATAAGTCTCCATGTGATTATTTGGGAGCTGAGTAACGGGTCCCCAAAGAGTAAAGAGTAAAAAAAACAAAAAACAAAAAACAAAAACACTCTTGAGCTGCAGTCTCTTCATCTGTGAAATGGGAGCAGGCCTGACTACCTCCCATGGTCTGTGAGGAGGTGGTGGCTCTGTTTGGCTCTCTCTATGGGGCTGCTGGGTAGGGGCTGCTAGGTAGGGGCTGCTGGGTAGGGGCTGCCTGACATCAGTCTTCTGGATTCCAAATGTCCACTCATCACCCCTCTTCTCCTGGACTTCTCTCTTGCTTCAAGACAAGAAGAGTCTGAAGAATTTCTTTCCTACTCCACCTGTCAGAGAGGGCTGCTATCCACACGCCAGATTCATTGTAGTCCAGGGATGGGTGAGCTCAGTGTCCCCATGCTTTTCTGATTGCCAAGAGCATCTGTGGATTCCACTCAGCCCGTGCTCTCTCTCCCAGGGCAGAGGGCCCTAAGGACCAGAAAGGGAAATTCTCTCCTTTGGGTTCCCAGCTGGAAAATAAAGAGCCCCTGCTGGAGACTAGGGGGCTCAGGACAGGAAAGGGACTGAAGACATGCCATCTCCAGAAGCGCAAAGTGAGAGATTTGATCACCGAAGGAACTCATGGGACGGGCCCTCTCCTTGCTGAACATGGATGAATGCTCATTGTGCATGTTATGCTGAAATTGTTTTGAAACAGACAAACCTTGCGTCCCACGCCTGTGTGAGTATCTTGAGGGGATAGGTGCTGCGGCTGGGTGAGAACTTGGGAGCTGCCTCGAGAGTGACCACAGGCAGGGCCTGGGGTTCAGATCAACACCCTTTTATCAGTGGAGTGTTGCCCAAGTCATTGCCCTTCAGAGGCTGACTAACCCCTGGCCTCCTATGGGTGCAGGTGTGGGGACTGAATAAGGACCAGAGTGTCAATCTGCCCAGGGTGGATGTCATCTCATAACCCAGCTTGTGAGCTCTGAGGAGATGAGAGGATTCAGAGGCAAGACTTAGAGGACCCCAAAGGCTGCTGTAAAGTGACGGGAGACACCCTGGGACTGATAAGGGAAGAGGCTGAGGCAGGAATGGTAGGTAACTCAGCAGGGTCAGAAAAACATGGAAACCCCACTAAAGTGAACTTTCAATAGTGAAGTCTTTTTTCCTAGAAAAAGAAAGGAAGGAAGGAAGGAAGGAAGGAAGGAAGGAAGGAAGGAAGGAAGGAAGGAAGGAGGAAGGAAGGAAGGAAGGAAGAAAGGAAGGAAGGAAGGAAGGAAGGAAGGAAGAAAGAAAGAAAGAAAGAAAGAAAAAGGAAGTTAAAGACAAGAAAGAAAAAGAAAGGAAAATGTCTTTCTTGAATTCCTATGTGTATGGCTGCCCTGCCCTCCTGGCTAGGTGTCCACACTTGACAGACAAATGGGCACAGCAAGGCTCTCAGGAGGCGCCTCAGGTCTCTCTCCTCCAGGGCAGCAGGGAGAGTCCTCCTTTCCACAGAGCTGAGGCAAGGGGGCAGTGTAGAAAGTCTGGGTCATGCTGAGGTCAGAACCCTGGGGCAGGCAAGGGACAGAAAAAACGGACCACTTATCCACCTGCAGGACAGAGGTCATAGAGTGGGTGTCCGCCCTCCATCTCTCCCGTCTGAGCTGAGGAGTTCAATGTGGACGCCAAGGGCGTCAGGTGGGATGTATTACCTTCTCACACCTGTGGTCAACTTCTACATCCGTGAGAAGTGGCAAGTCCCACTTCACTGCCTGCCTCATGGAACACGACTGTGGGGCCTGTGGGATGGCGTCATCTGTCTGTAAGATGTCACCCCCTCGGCCCCAAGCGTCTTGCTAAAGAGTAACCTTTGGGAAGCCGTGGGCGCCTGCCTGCAGGCGTCTTCGTTTTTCTCGCCCCTTCTGGAGGACTTGGCTGGGCTGGGCGGGCACTGCTCACCACATCCTCTTGATCCCCACCCCTTGCCTGGCCTCAGACAGACAGCACAGCCTCTGCTGGTGGCCCTGTGCTTCAGGCGACTGCAGCTGTCTGCCCACTTCTGTGGTGTGCCTGACAGCCGCTGGCCTGTCTGACCACAGGTCTGTCCATCCCTGGGGCGGCCAACTGGTCCCACCCCCAGCCCAGCCCCAGCCATGCCCAGGCTCTATCTGGCTGTCCCAGCTCTGCTGACTCTCTCTATGTAAGCCCTGCCTAACTGCCCGGCTGGCCCTCAGCCCCAGGACTGTCTCAGAGGTGACTCCCTCAGATTCTGGACTTGCACCCGACTGGCCCCCTGCCTACCTTCTGGAACCCACACCTCCCACCATCACACCCTGAGTTCCACTGTGAGTCCCAGACCCAGGAGGCCACCCGATTGCCCCAGCCTGAGGAATGGCTTTCTGAGAAGGACTTGGAAGAAGCAGGTAAGTAGACTCTAGCCCTGGCTCTCTCTGAGCCCGTGGTCTTTCTCTGCCTTTTACGTAGCAGCACCGTGCTGGGACTCTGAGCTGTCCTGTGCCTGTGTCACAGCTGGGGACACAGAGGCACAGAAGGCTCTGCAGTTAGACTGAGCAGAGCCAAGACTGAGGTCCCTTGTTCAGTTGGCTTAGAATGTCTGGGGGCCTGAGTGTGTACTTGCAGGATGGTGGAGGGTTGTAGAAGCAGGGGCATGGCTGGTATGATCCCTTGCCTGAGCAAACTAACTGCCTCCAAGAAGTGATAGGGAGAGGACAGTGAGATCTGCATGGTAGACAGTCTGCCAGGCAGCTCTGGGGAGTAGGCAGGGGCACTGGGAAGCTTCCAGGGGGCCAGTGGAGGGCATCAGAGATGACCAACCACTGTGCTTTATTACTTAAACTCCATCTAATCCTTCCAGGCAGGTGGGGTGCCTACTTCACAGATAAGGAAACCTAGAGCCACAGGGAAGTATGACTTTCCGCACGGGACTCGCCAGGATATGGCAAGATGGGCAGTCCAACCAGGTGGTGCCATCCAAATCCAGGGCATGTGTCAGATGATAAGAGGCAACACTTCTTACATGGGGAGGAGAAGGGGGTCCGGAGGTTGTTGGAGGCCTAGCCTGGAAGGATAGAAAAGGAGAAGGCAGAGGGTTTGGGTGGAGAAGCCATAAGAGTTAATGTCTGTACTTAGGACTTGCCAAAGGGACCCCAGCAGGTCCCAGGGGCATTAGAGTGTCACACACAGCTCCTAAGAGAATGTCTGTGCTCTCTGAGGCAGCCTGGGTGTTAGAGCACATGGTCGCCTTTTGGAGAACCTGGGCAAGTCTCTCTGCTTCTTCCAGCCTCCTGGGTCCTTGTTTTCCCCATCTGTAAAATGGGGAATGAGGTGGCTCTATATCTCTGTGAGGCAGTTTATGAGAACTCTAGGACATCAGATGTCAAGACTGTGACTTCAGGCGCTCCCAACCCCAGGTACCGTGACCTGTGGAGGAGGAGAGCTAGATGCTAGGAGCTGCGGAGAGGACAGAAAGGCTAGAACAGCCCTATCCACAGAACTGTAGGCACTTGGAGACTTCCCAGAAGCCTCAGAGTCCATGCAGCCCAGTGCATAGATGACAATGCTGGGTTCCTGGGGACACACACCTGTCCTTGGGTTAAGAATGATGCGGAGAGTCAGAACAGAAATTGGAACCCAGCCTGTATGACAGGGTCCCACCCCATGGGAAGACTCACGAACTGGATCACTACTTCCTCAGAGGGCACCTGGCCATGTGATCCCCACAGTGGGGTGTTCTCTGCAGTAGCCCTGCCCTAGAGACGCTGTCTAGTCCTCACTGGACCTCACAGAGAGAACGAGAGAACCCCTGCCTGACAGGGAGGGGAGATTGGGCCCTCACCCAAGGCTTCAAACGTTCCCACCTCTAGAGGCCACTTCAGGCTTCTTTGGCCTGAGAGAGGGAGGTGAGAGTTGGCACCATGGGAGGCTTCCAGCACTGGAAGGTAGGGGCTGCTGGTAAGAACAGTGTGGAAAGACGAAAGAGAGGCAGGCGTGCTACATGCTTGGAGGAGTGATTTCCTTACTGTACCAGGGCCAAGCAGCACCAGATAGGCTTTCTCCCCAAGCCAGGCTCTGTGCATGCGCAGGGGGTGTAGCCATAGCCAGTCAGTGCCCTCAAGATGGGGAGGCCTGCGGGACTCACAGATGGTCAGCCAGGGACAGCAGCTGGTTTTCTTTAAGTACTAGGTGTCCGCTTTGTTGGCGCTGACTCACAAGGGAAGGTTCTTTCTCCATGCATCCTAGTCTGGTTCAAAATTGTGATTCTCCCGCCTCAGCCTCCTGAGGGCTGGCATTACAGGCGTGTGCCACCTGCTGTACCACATGGTGCTGGTGGTGCTTCAGCACTTGCAAATGAGAAAACCGAGACTCAGAGAGGAAAGGGGGTTTTCAAGGGCCACCCAGGGAGCCACTTGGAGGGACTTTGTCCCGTGAAAATGAGACAAAAGCTTCCTCAAGGAAGGTATTCTCACCCTGGCAGCCTTTTCTTCAACTGCTGGTCCAGGGCCCCCAAAACACGAAGTGGGGGGAGCTGGGAGAGGCCCCACCCACAGCCTGCAGCTTGCAGGTGTCAGCCCCTCCTCCCCCACCACTCTGGCCCAGGACGAAGGGACTTTTCAATGACGATTCAAACAGGAGCGCTGAGTAAACTTGGAACTTCTGAAACAACCTGAGAATATTCCCTGGCCGGGGCCCCTGAAGAACATCTGTACCAGGGCCTCAGCCTGCTGTCCCTGTGGTCCCCAGGGAGGGTCAAAACACTAGAACTGTCCCAGGAGGAGGGGCAAATGCACCGCCTGGCTCCCCCCTCAAGCCTCAGCCTTCTTCACTGGGTGACCACAGATGTGGCTCTGGGCCTCTCTGGGACTCTGTTCCTTGATCTGCTAAGTAAGTTTGGTGTGAGGACCAAGACTGGAGTCCCACCCCACCCCAATTCCCTCCAGTGCTGATTTAAAGCTCATGCCTCAGTCAGGCCGCCTCCCTCAGTCAGGCCAGGGTGGGCTGCTGAGAACGGAATGGGCAGATGCTGTCTTGGCCCAGTTCTCTGCTGGAGCGCCAAGCGGCCATGCTTCGAACCAGCCAGCCCTTGTCTGTGAGCTGCAGAGAGTGGCTGCACACCTGAGCAAGGCTACAAGAATGCTCGGGTTTGCACAGGTTGTCCAGGCCGGAGGAGGTCCTGGCCCACGGAGACTGTATATACACAGCCGCCGCCGGAGCAGGTCCTTCCTCATGTTCAGCTGCCACCCACTAAGCCATGGGCCTGATGTTCTCAGCTGCAGCCCAACCTGCCACAGTGGGAAAAACAGGCACCAGGAAGCACACAGCTGCAGCGTGCCAGCATCTACTTCCTTGCCTCTTGCTGAAGCCCAGCCGCTGAGCCTGGTCTACCGATGTGCAGAGCTGAGCTCAGACAAAAGGTGACCTGAGAGAGTTAGACCTCTCTTCTGGTCCCGGCCAGCTGGTCTCACTCATCCACTTGCAAACTCTACGGAGCTGAGAACCTGTGGTGCCCGGTGGTCATGTCACTAATCTGAGGACAGTCTTCTCTATCAGACTCTGCGAGCCAGGATGGCTGCCCGGGGTGGGGGAGGGTGCCTCCTGGGGACAGAGACAAAGCTGATGGGAAAACTGAGTCTCCAGGGACTGCTCAGTGGCTGTTCCATCCCATGAACCTCATTCATCCGTTCACTCATTATCAATGCTGGGGATGTTGTGGTGAAGAAATCTGGTGATTTATCCACCTGTGGGACCTGGTGTGCCCAAACAATGATGGGTCATAAAGACAAGACAGAGACCATCACTATCCTGATATTCTGACATCTAGGAAGAGGGCCAGAGCGGACCCACTTCAGATGAAGCAGGCAGTCGTTCTGGAGGGTGACACTGAAGTTGAAATCTGAGGATGAGACTGCAAAGAAGCTGGGCGAGGGAGTCTGAGCCGAGCAATTGCATGTGCAAAGGTCCCGAGACAGGGGATACTGGGTCACTGATGTTCCCATACTACAGAAATGCAGTGACCTTCAGTGTCCGCTCACTGAATTTAAGAAACAGGAACCAGAGAGTCATTTTCCCACTGGAGTGCATAGGCTGCATGACTCCAAACCAAAGAAAGGGATCCCTGTCATTCAGTCATTTATGCAACCTGTGTGTGCACCTGCTTTCTGTGAGGCTGTGCTTAGCCACAGGGGGCTCCGCAGGAACCGAGCCCATGTGGTTCCTGCTGGGCTGTTGCTTAGAAGGTGAATGGAAACATCTGGGGCTATGGGCTGTGGTGGAGGGTCAGAACCCAGAGGAAGAAGTGACTCACCCTCTTTGGAGAGATCAAAGAAGCCAGCCATGATATTTGAAGACCCAGTAGGAGGCTGACAGTCAGCTAGGGAACACAGAAAGTTCCAGTGACTGAAAGACCAGGTGTGAAGGGTGGGAGCTAGGCGAAGGGGACCTGTGAGTGACAGGTCCTGGCAGTCTGGTGTGCTTGGAGCCCAGAGGAAGCGGTGGAGGGGCGGAGAGGGGTGGGCGCTAGGTTTTTCTCTGCAGGTCTAGGTGAGACTGTGAAACGATGCAGAGAGAGAGTGAGTTGGAGGATACAGCCAGAGGTCAGGGCCAAAGAAGAGCAGCAGGCAGGTAGGACAGTCCATGCCCGGAGGACCAGAGGCCTCCATCTGGTTCCCCCTTGGGAAGTCCCTGAACAGACACACTTCTCCTTCTGGTGACCTGCTGGCTCTTGTGTATGGCTCTTCTGGGGAGTCCCTCTATGGCCGCTTCATTTCTTCTCTGTCAGGGTAGGGAATAGGACATTTTACTTTCAGAATATTTTCACCTTTCACTTTCAACCCTGTTACTCCCACCTGGTCTATAGTGAGCTAACTACAGTCTGGACGGATCGAGTAGATTCCGTTCCTTGATCATTCGTGGGAGCAGGGCAGGGAAGCAAGGACTCAGGGTCTTCCAGTTCGTGGGACGTGGGATGCATGCTGTGGATGCACAGGTCTGGTTAGGTCCACATGGGGACATTGCTCCTTGGCATAGCACCTTGAAGAGGAGGTGCTGGGACCCATGTGGCAAGTTTTCAAGACAGCCACATCAACTCACGCCTCCACTCAGTGTAGACCCCAAGAATGCAGAGAAACCATGACAAGGACTGACTGCATGTTCTTCTGTTTTGTGTATCAGGTGAGCTGAGCAGTGCACGCACGTCTGGAGGTCATTGTTGAGGGTCTTCCTCCATCACTCGCCACCTCGTTTGTTGAGACAGGGTCTGCCATCATTTTAAATGCCAGGCTCCCTCCACCCAAATGCAATGGCAGTTTTGTTGACAGTCCAGCGGTCACAAGATAGTTTATTTGTGCCATTGGGCAGTTTGGTTTCCTTGCAGCGACTCCATGTGTTCTTCACTCCATAAGCCTCAACCTTCTTTAAATGGTTCCACTAGTGTTGGGCTAATCTTATCAGTTTCCCCAGGGAACCCTGCTGGAGATGGTGTGCATGCTGAGACTTCTTTGAAACCTCTTGCTAGGTGAGCACAGTCTGTTCAGCCCCTTAGTCCTCTTTCCTCTCGTCCATCTTAGCAATTCTGGCATCTTTTGAGCCGTTCCTGGGTGACTGCTTTTTTGTTGTTAATGTAAGTTACGCCATTTTGAGATTTTTTTTTTAATTACATTTTACTTATTTATTTGAGGGGAGTGTGACAGGGCGTGCACGGAGGACCAAAGGCACCTTTCAAGAGTCTATTCTCTTCTTCTGCCTTGTGGGTCTGTCTTAGTTAGGGTTTGTTGTGGGGATTCATTATACCACGTTGGGTGCCAGCTGGTTGTGGTGGCAGATGCCAGTAGGATTTGCTGAAGGAGGTAGAGGCAGGAGGATCATGAGTTCCAGGCCAGCCTGGGCTACACATTTAAAAACTGAAAGCATGGTTGAACGGAATGAGTTCCCACAAGAAGGGTTTCTAGCTGGGATGAAACAAAAGCAACTTTTGGGGGAAGGGGTTTATGTTATCTTACAGCCTGTAGTTCATCATCCAGGGAAGTCACGGGCAAGAACTCAAGGCAGGACCCTGGAGGCAGGAACCGGGAGGCAGGAACTGAAGCAGAGGCCATGGAGGAGCGCTGCTCACTGGCTTGCTCCATCTGCCAGCTGCTGCCACCCTTGCCGGTCATCCCACGGTCCTGCCCAGAGGTTCTTTCCTGCAGCTGGTCTGCATTTTCACTGATAGTCTCTTCTGAGCTCCCCTTAGGGACTCTGATCCCGCCACACAGTGCCAAGCCTCATTCTCTCTGCGACCCCTTCATGCGTTCAAATCCAGTATCAGCTGGAGAACGCTTACACATTACCAGGTTTGACTGGCAGCATGAGGTTCAGCCTTGGGTGCCTCTGGAACACAGCTTCTGTGTGCTGACTCTCCTAGAAGGTTTCACCTCAAGGATGCTGGTATCTTCATAATCACAGCCAGTGCTTCAACCCCAGCTGACCAGAGCCACAGCCTCTTAATTCATAATATCAAAAGGCCCCAGCAGAGGCTTCCACAGGCCTCCATTGTCTGCACTGCTCTCAGAATTATCTTCTGAGTTCCCACAACTCATTCATTAGCTGTGGGCACTCAGTGACTTTTCCAGCCCAAAGTTCCAGTCTTTCCACAATCCTCCCCAAAAATATGGTCAGTCCCATCATGGTACTACCCTGGAACCCGGCTCCAATCTCTGCCTCACTTGGAGTTTCTATTGCTGGGCTAGAACACCATGACCAAGAGCAACTTGGGGAGGATAGGGTTTATTTCAGCTTATACTTCTCAGGTCACACTCCCCAAATGAGGGGAGCAGGGCAGGAACTCAGGCAGAAGCCATGAAAGAATGCTGCTTACTGGCTTGCTCCTCCCAGCTTGCTCAGTCTGTTTCCTCATATCATCCAGGACCCCCTTGTCCTAGGAGTGAGGCCTCACTGTGGACACGGCCTACCCACATCGACCATCAATCAAGAAATGCCCTACAGACTCGCCAACAGGCAATCTGAATGGAAGCATTTTCTTAATTGAGACTCGAACCAGGTAAAACTAGCTAGTGTCAAGTTGACAAAGACAACAACCAAAAACCCAAACTAGCCAGGATCAAACTCAAGGATCAAACTCAGACTGTCTGGCTTGGCAGCAAACACCTTTACCTGTTAAGCCATCCCTGAAATAACGTTATTTTAAAACTTCACATTTCACCTTTGTATATGAAAACCGACTTTAAACTGGGTGGTGGCAGTGGCACACACCTTTAAGCCCAGCATTCAGGAGGCAGAGGCAGGTGACCTGAAATATGGCATCCTGCTTCAGACTCCTCAAGGTTGGGTTACAGGTGTGAGTCTGCCTAGCTTGCCTTTGCTTTTATGATATTTTTGGTTTCTGCCTTTGTTAATCTGGAACGATAAGGTGTGGTACCAAGCAGAGTCCTAGACTTGGGGTTCAGTGTGTGTGTGTGTGTGCTTGTGGAAACCAGAGGTCACCCTTGGTTTCTTATTCAGTTGCTCTCATTCTGAGGCAATGAACATGGAACTCGCTGATTTAGCTAGACTGGCTGGCAGGCGGGCTCCAGGGATCCTCCTGTCTTGGCACCCCAGCACTGGGATTACACATTGCTTCACTCAGCTTTTACATGGGTGGGGCCTTCAAACCAAGTCCCCATGCTTGGGCAGCAGGCACTTTACTGAATGAGCTGCCTGCCACCCCTCCATGCCGCTGTCTAAAGTGGACAGCACGGCGCTGCTCTAGAGCGGCAGTGCCAATGGAGCTCTAGCCCTCCTCCATCTTGCTTGGGCGGAAGTTCTAGATCGTCCAGACAACAGTGCCCCAGCTCTCCTTTGCAGGCTGCTCCCTGTCTCAGAGATGGAGTGGAGCCAGGCAGCATTTGCCTTTCTGTAACTATTTCTTTCACTTCTTAGTGTTTTGTCCTTAAGTTTCATCCACATTGCAACACATGACAGGAGTTCCTTCCTTTTTGAAGGCTGAGTAATATTCCATTGTATGCTTAGAACATATTTTGTCTGTGAATAGACTAAGATTGTTTAAGTGCATGCTGTTTATTGTAGATATTGGGGCAGTAAACAGGAGTGTGAAAACACATTACTGAAATGTCACTTTCAATTATTTTGGGTATATACCTTCTATTTCTAGTTTTAATTAAAATTTTTTTCATCATTGTACAACCCCACCAAATGTACAGAAGTGTTGTGATTTCTCCACATCTTCACCAACACTTGTCATTTTATTTTCTTTTGAGACAGTGGTCATTGTGTCTGGTGTAAGACATGCCTTATTGGGGCTTTGATGTTCACTTCCTGGTGATCAGTGATATTGAGTTGACCTCCATGTGCTTGCTGGCCATCGTAAACTCCTCTGGAGAAACGGCCCTCATCCATTTTAACAGAGTTGTTGGGGATGCTGTTACTGAGTTGCAGCACCCTTTTTTATATTTGGGGTCCTAAGTCCTTGCCTGATGTCTGATTTGGGGGGAGCATTCCTCTCTAGCTGCTTGAGGTTTGTCTATGTTTGCTCTGGTGGCCTGTGTTTCATCCTGGGACATTTGTTGTTTTGGGTTTCCAACCATCTTGAGGTCTTTACTGTATGTGGTAAGACAGAGACCAACTTCATCGACACCTGTGGATGTGCCACTTTCCTGGTCATCTCTTTTATTTTCATGTTTGTTCGTCCCAGGCTGGCCTCAAACTTCCTATGTGTAGCCTAGGATGACTTGGGACTCCCGATGCTCCTGTCTCTACCTCCAAAATGCTGGGATTACATTCATGTGTGCAGATTCTTGAAGTCCTGCCCTTTCACCCCTGTGGTTTTGTGACCTCATAGAAGGTCATTTGATCACCTCATGTTGGCTTGTTTGGGGGCTCTCTACCCTTTGCTATTGTACTCTATGTCTGTATTTATCCAAGTACCAATTATAATTGTGAATTAAAATTTTTAAGAGATTTATTTATTTTTATTTTATGTGTATGGGTGTTTTGCCTGCATATATATAGGTACATGTGAGTGCAGTGCCCATAGAGTGCAGAAGAGGGCATAGGATCCCACGTGACTAGAGTTACAGATGGTTGTGAAATGCCGTTGGGTGCCGGGAACCGAACCCAGGACCTGTGGAAGAGCAGTCAGTACTCTTAACCTCTGAGCTATCTCTCCAGCCTATTGATCACTGTAATTTTAAAATACGTTTTTAAACCAAGAAAGTCTCCAACTTTGCTTCTCATCTGTGGATTGCTTTGACTACTCAAGACCCTTCAAGATTCCATATGAATTCAGGGTGGATTTTTCTATTTCTACAAAAAGAACTATTAGTGTTTTGGTAGAATTTGTTTAACTTTATAGTTATTCTCAGAAATATTGACATCCTAACTATATTGCCTTTCATCCCATGAAGGGATATCTTTTTATTTATTTTTGTCTTTCTTAATTTCTTTCAATAATGTGTTATATTTCTCCAAGTAAAGTATTTTATTGTTTTTGATGCTATTATAAATTGAATTGTTTTACTAATTTCTTTAATTTTTAAAATTTTTTAAATTATGTATAGGCCTGTATCTGCATGTGGAGATGTACATGTGAGGGCAGGTGCCTGAGGCATTGGATCCCCTGGAGCTGGAGTTACAGGTGGTTGTGGGCCACTTGATTCGGGGGCTGGGAATGTAGGATCCTCCGGGAAATGTTCTTAGCCACTGAGCCATCTCTCCAGCCCCTTAATTTCCCTTTTGAGTATTGTTTGTGTATTGAAAAATGCAACTAATATTTGTGTCTTGATTTTGTATTCTTCAGCCTTGTTGGATTCCTGTATTCAATGTAACGTTTTCATTGTGGAATCCTTAGTATTTTCTGTGTATAAGGTCATGTTATCTGCAAACGGAGATACTTGTACCTTTCTCTTCTTAATTGCCCTTGATTTCTCTTTCCTTCTTCATTGCTCTGGCTAAGACTTCCAGCTGAACAGAAGTGGCAGGAGTGAGCATTCCCTTGCTTCTGATGTCAGAGGAAGTTGGGATTTTGTTTGTTTTACTGTGGACTTTCATAGATGCCTGTATCATGTTAAGATGATTTTTATTTGTTTGTGGCATGTCTTGGACTTTTCCAGGTACTCAGTCTTTATACTGTTGCAGGCACTTAATTTTCTTTCTTTCTCTCTTTCTTTCTTTATTTTGGTTTGTTTTTTGTTTGTTTGTTTGTTTTACACAGGGTTTCTCTGTGTAGCCTGTCCTGGAACTCTCTCTGTAGACCAGGATAGCCTCAAACTCACAGATTTCTACCTACCTCTGCCTCCTGAGTGCTGGGATTAAAGTTGTGTGCCACCACCACCTGGCAGGCACTTGGTTTTCTAATCTTCATGAGGTTTTTGTTGTTGCTGCCTTGCTGTGTTGGATAGGACCATTATCACAATAGATATTCATGGGTCTTTCCCTGTCCTTAGGATGTACATGCTTAATATTTGATTTGGACGTGTTGGCACAACTCTGTAATCTCAGCACTCAAGAGGCTGAGGCAGGAGGATAAGGAGCTTATGTCCCTCTTAGGAACATAGCAAGATTCTGACTCAACAAAACAAAAAGAAAATATGCTAACTTGGTCATTAAGGACACTGAGAGCAGTGCATACTGTTTCTGTGTGTGTCCTTATCAGAGTAAAGAATAGTCCTCTGTTCATGAGATCAGGGGATTTTATTTTTTGACAAGCTTTCAAAATCATGAATGGATATCTCAATTCATTAAATATGTTTTCTGAACCTACTGAATAGTCAGATAAAATTTTACTTTCTTCTTCTGCAAATGGAATAAAGCAGATGGCCAAACCTACCTTCCATATTGACATAAATGACATGAAAAAGTATTAACTAAATTTGTATCATTATATCTGAACGTTAGCATTTTGTTTAGAATTTGTACATTTTACTTGTGAAATTTTACTTCCTTTTAACCTCAGTTGTTGACGTCATGATTGGTTTACATTCCAGTGTTGAATTTAAGAAGTACTGATGTGTTTGGGGTTAAGTCAGTAAAAACAACTGTCTTGTTATTTTTCTCTTTTTGTTTTTTGGGTCCGATCTGTTCTTGTTCCCTTTTTTCTTCTTTTTAGAGGTTCCACTCTTGAACATGGTTGTTGCTCTCAGAGAGACAGGGTGGTGTATGCCTGCAGTCCCAGCTGCACAGGAGTTGATGTAAAAGGATCACCTGAGCTCAGGAGTTCTGGGCTATCCTGAGCTACATACCAAGCCCTCCCATCTTTGAAAAACATCACTATGTTTTCTATTATCTTGTTTGTTACACTCCTTTATATAAGTTTGGTGCTTATCTGAGAGCCCACAAAAGGATATTTTTGCTAGGTATGTAAGTTTTTGCTAGATACAAATACATACATAATACATAATACATATATATACATATATATGTATATAATTTAAAATTATATGTTTACATTTAAAATTTTCAGCCTTTAAGGTTTTTTTTCTATTGTTTCCTGTCTTCTATTACTTCTGTGGAAGTCAGCTGTCAGTCACATATGTCCTCTTTGAAGATAAATGATTCTCTCTCTGCAGTACTTTCAGTATATCTTTGTCTTTAATTTAACTTTATTATTATTATTATCATTATTATTGTTTGTTTTTTGAGACATAGTTTCTCTGTATAGCCCTGGCTATCTTGGAACTTGTGCTGTAGACCAAGCTGGCCTCGAACTCAGAAATCTGCCTGCCTCTGCCTCCAAATTAAAGGCATACGTCACCATTGCCCATTTTTGTCTTTAATTTTAAATATAGTTTTTCTAGGGCTCAGGATGTAGCCCAGTGAGCAGAGTGCTTGCTTAGTACGCATGAAGCACTAGGTTTGATCCCAGCCCAGTATACACCAGTGTGATAGTGCACAGCTGTAATCCTAGCCCTTGGGAGGTCCACCTTTTGACAGATCAAAAGTTTAGGGGTTTCCACAGTTACATAGCTACAGGATCTTAAGGCCAGCCTGAGCTACATGTACTCAGTCTGAAAAGAGAAAATGGAAGGGGAGGAAGAGAGGAAGCATTTCTGTGATGTTCCCAGATGGACTTTTCTTTGCATTTGTCTTCTTTTTGAATCAATAGCTAAGTGTCTTTTGTGAGTGTGGAAAAATCGTTAACCAGTAGCTCTGTTATTCCTTCTGGCTTAGTCTCTTTCTTCTCTTTATTGACTACTGAGTTCATTGCCTTTCTAACTACTGTGAGGAGACATCTGACAAGAACAATTTAATGGGGGAAGCTTTATTTGGGCTCACAGGTTCGGAGGTATCAGTCTATCATGATGAGGAAGGTACCAAGGAACAGAGTAGTTCATGGCATTGTGGCCAGGAAGCAGAGAAAAGGGACAGTCAGGGAACACAGGAAGGGGGCCAGGGCAAGACAGACCCCCTAAGACAACCCCAGTCACTGACTTCCTCCACCCCACCTCTTACTTCGTATTATGTTGCAACAATGCTTCATATCATAAACCCATCAGGGGCTGATCCCTCAGTAGCTTAGAACCTCAGGATCCCATCTCCTCTGGAAATGCCTCACAGCGCCCCCAAAGGTGTACTTTCTCTGGTGTTTATTGATCTGATCAGGTTGACAGTTAAGGTCATCCTTGGCTACGTAGCAAGTTCTGTTTCAAAAACTAACCAAGTAAAGGTCCTCAGGAAAAGGGATAAATTAATGCACGCGACAGTAATTCTACTTGTGAAAGGTGTGTGTTGTTTTAAAATGAAGGTGGGATCAATACCATAAAGGGATCAGTAAGAATTCCCCACTTGATGTCGGAGTGTTGAGCATGAGAATCCGCACTCCCGGTTCTTGGACAGTGAGTGTGCATGGGTGGCCAGTCTTCCTGAGGATGCTGCAAGCGTGTCTTTTGCGATTTTCTCTGTGTTGAAACATTTCTTCCTCCATCTGCTTCCAGCTGAGCAACCTTCAGCTCACAAATCCTCTTCTGATGTTTCTAATCTGTTGTCAAATCCGTTTCTTACATGCTTATAAATTCAAGGAGTTTCGAAATTTCCTTTCTAAATATAACAAGTAGAATTCTCCCTCCCTCTCTCTCTCCCCCTCCTGCTCCTTCTCTCTCTCTCTCCCTTTCCTCCCCTCCTATCATCAGGGTCTTCACACTTCAAGACCATGCTGTAGAACAGAGCTACACCCTCCCACCAAGAACTCTTTTTTATTTATTTTTCTGAAAAAGGGTCTCATTGTGTTACCTTGGCTGGCCTCAAACTCACAGAGATCCACCTGTTGCTGAGATTAAAGGTGGTGCCACCAAACCAGACCCCAAGAACCTTTTTTTTTTTTTTTTTTCCTGAGACAGGGTTTCTCTGTGTAGCTTTGGAGCCTGTCCTGAAACTTGCTTTGTAGACCAGGCTGGCCTTGAACTCACAGAGATCTGCCTGCTTCTGCCTTCTGAGTACTGGGATTAAAGGTGTGTGCCACCACCACCCAGCTCAGGGCAACTGTAGTGATTGTAAAAGCAGTGCCAGACTCTGAATTACTATGCTGTTCTGGTGCCCCGTGCTCTGGCTTACTGGTCATGAGCTCTGTGCACAGCTCGCCTTATCGCTTTGACGGATCCCTGAGCACCATGGATGAAGATGTGGAGCCTTTGGATGAAGCTGAGGCTTTCCTTGGGACAGCTGACTGAGCTATTCCAGATTCCTGCTTCTCAGCCTTTGCTGGGTGACTGAGCACTGACCAGCCCTGGCCCCAATTCTTCCCTCAGCTTGGTAAAACTGCTGGAAACTGCTGTGGCCTCTCAGCCCATCTCCAGGTGCTTTGTGGCAGATTTCTGGCTGCTCATCTTCAGTGATTTACCAAGTCACTGAGGAGGGAAGTGTAGGGCCTCGGGGCTCGTTCCTTCTGTCACTTTTCATCTCGCCTGGCTGCCCCACTTCATCTCAGGCTTGCCAGTGGCTCTCTGTGGGGGCATCAGCCTGATACCAGCCCCTCCAGCACCCCACAGTGGAAGTCCTCTCATGCACATGGAATTTTACACAACTAATATTTGCTTGCACTTATATTGCTTGTCCTTAAATTGCCGTGAGATAGTTTGGACATAGGAAAAGGTCACACAGTGTTGCTGGGCTTTCCCAAACCATGGGAGACCCTAGAAACACCTCCCCAGCTTCTTCTTTCTGCACATTATTCAAAATGCAGTGTTTCAGGCTGGGCACAGTGGCATGCACCTTCGTTCCCACCCAGGAGGCTGACACAGGCAGAACTCTGCATGTTTGAGGCCAGCCAGGTCTACATAGTTAGTTATAGTCCCACCAGGACTGTGTAGTGAGAGCCTGTCTCAAAAAGAGAAAAAAAAAAAGTGATGCTTGTCTTCCCTCCCAGTTCCTTTCTGTCCACTTAAACAGTTCATAGAATTGTTTCCATGTAGCTCGAAGAAGGACAGAGGTGGCATCATCCTTCACGCTCTCCTTTTTCTGTACACATTCCATCTCGGTGGTCACCTGCTTTGCTGTGGGTGTGGGCCATGGGAAGTGATTCATTCCCGTGTTTGGCCACCAAAGCCCCACATGTTTTCTCCATGCCCTGCTAATGAGGACTTAGGTTGTTTCTAGTTCCTCACGATTAAACCTGGCGAGGCTTCTGATAGCTTCTCGGATGCTGGTGAGCATGGGCATGGCGTGGCTGGCTCTTAGGGAAGCCGCCGTCTGCGTTCATTTGGTCACCAAATACATATATATATATATATAATTTCCAGACTGGTGGTGGTGTCACCTTCCCTGGCTGTGAATGGCAATCCCTGTGTATCAGACTCTGAGTGGGCCATATGAGCTTTAGCTCCTGGCCGATCTGATAAAGTGTCCGCGGTAAACCCTTGTGGTTTTATTTGCATTTGTCTGCTTGCTGGGAGATTAGGCTCTTGTGTTCTCTGTGGCCCTCCCTTCAGTCTCATTTGCTACCCCAACCTTCTCTACTTCCCTCTGAGTTCCTGAAATGTGGTTAGTTATTAGTTTGCATCATCCCACCCCAGTGTTGGGGCCTGGTAGATAAAACACTCTGATAGGTCTCCCATGCAACTTGCAATCACAACCAACTTCGGCAAAGGCCCTTGACCTCCACTGATAGCAGAGAACACAGAATCCGAGAAGCTAGGTACCTGCCCAAGGACACATAGCCTGGATGTAGCAGATTTCAGGTCCCCTGCAGAAGCTCTTGGACACCTCCTGACTTTCTTGTGAGCCTCATGTGCATCCCAGGAGAGAAGTCAGGACAAAGAGGCCAGAGGGATGAGAAGACCTCTTGGGTGCGGAGAATGTGAGGAGAGACTCATGGGGACACCTTCAGCACTAAGATCCCTGTTCCCTTGGTGCAGCGGCTCCTGGCATGTCCTCAGACCACGGAGCAGGGGTGTAAAGGAGCCCTCAGAGAGCCAGCACCCCCATTTGGTGCTAGCTATTCTTCAACATTTCTGACACCCTGCCCCTCACTTTTAAAGAAAAGCAGAGGTGCTCCCAGCTCCTGGAGTGTTGGGAAGGTGGCGTGGCTGGGTTGTGCTTTCCTTCTGTCAGCTGTTTCCTCTCACGGTGGTGGGCTAGCTTTCCAGAGAGCTGGTTGTGGTTTGTTTAAGAAAGTTTTATGTAGGCCCATGAGATGGCTTAACAGGTAAAGGTGCTTAGCTGGACGACCCGAGTTCAATACCTGGGACCCACGTAATGGAGGGAATCAACTCTTTCAGGTTGTCCTCTCTGACTTCCATATGTATGCTTTGGCATGCTCACGGGCATGTACGTGTGTGTGCATGCTCATACACAGACACACACAGAGACATAGATATAGACACACACACACACACACACACACACACACACATACACACACACAACTAATGTAATTAAAACAGAAACATGTAACATCTACCCTAAGCCTGCCACTGGCTGTTGCATGGGTTTCACAAGCACCAGGTTAATTTCCCAAGGGTTCTGAGAGCATGGGACCTTTAATCATCGGCACTTACAGATGAGGGCCTGGGGCTTAGAATAGTTAAGTCACCTGCATGAGATCACACGGCCCGGGCTTGAACTGAGTCTGTGTCAGCTCCACAGTGCACTCACCCAGCATGCTGCCCACTGCCTCTTGGCTTCACCCTGGCTTACTGTCAGTGGTAATAACGTGCTGTTTTCTTTCGATGCAAATTTATTGGAGTAAAACAGGGACCAGCAAGGTAAAGATAGGAAGTAGAGAACAGTGTCATGGAAAGGTGATGAGTGAATGGCAGAAGTTCTAGAACATTCCAGCCCAACTGGATAGAGCAAATGGGCCACAAAAGGGTCACGTTAAGGATAGGGAGGGCTGTGGTTCAGGGAGAGGATTCGGCTGGTGCAGCGGCAGCCAGGCAATGGGGCAGGGGACTTGAGAGAGGGCATTTGTGCTGGTTAGTGTCCGTCAACTTGACACAAGCTAGAGTCATTTGGGAAGAAGGAACCCCTATTTGAAGAATGCCTCCATCACACTGGCCTGTAGGCAGCCTGTGGGGCATTTATTGGTTGATGATGTGGGAGGACTCAGCCCACTGTGGGTAGTGCTATTCCTAGGTCTTGGGTTGTAGAAGAAAGCAGGCTGAGGAAGCCCTAGGGGAGCAAGCCAGTGAGCAGCACCCCTCCATGGCTTCTGCATCAGTTCCTGCCTCCAGGTTCCTGCCCTGACTTCTCTCAATGCTGGAGTGTGTAAAAAGAAACAAACCCTTTATTCCCTAGTTGCCCTCAGCGGTAGTGTTTATCACCGCAACAGGGGGCAGATGAGAACAACGGGCCATTCAGACAGCTGCCCATGAATCAGTCTTCACACCTGACAGCTGGCTGCTCTCAGCTGTGAGGTTCAGGGATAAAGAATGTGCCCATTTCAGAGATGGCAACTGAGGCCAGCAGACAGACGGGTCAGAGATCAGCTGGCTGCCAATGCTGGGCCCCTCCTCCACTCTGCAATGCCAGGCCTCTTTGGAAAAAGCAACAGAATTATAACTAACAGTGTTGGAGGATAGGGGTGTTTGGGCTCATGTAAATGGAAGGTTCAGATATGGATGGACATCAGATACAACCTGATCATATTCTTAATGTAGCCCTCCTGCTGTGGCTTGAATCTGAAGTGTCTCCAACAGGCTCATGTGTTTAAATACTTGTTCTATGTTGGGGGGATGGAGCCTGGCTGGATAAAGGAAGTCTGTCACTGGGGACTGGCCTTTGAAGGTGATACCCAACCTGGTTCCTGCCTAGCTCCCTGTTTCCTGGGCCACCGTGATGAGAGCTCCCTTTGCCTCACACTCCTGTCTGATCTTCTCCACCACACCTTCTTGTTGGGACGTGCTGAAGCCCTGAAACTGTCAACCAAGGTCCATCTCTAAGAGACACCGAGGTGGCTGCAGGTTTCTGGTAGGTGCCCAGAAAAGCATCAGAGCCAGAGTTCTAGAGAGGAGGCCAGGCTGGCTGCCATGGGCTTCCCTGAGCTTGTGTCTTGCCCTATCTAGTCACGGGGCAGCGCGAATGGGCAAGTGGGTGGTTGGCTTGACTTGGCTTGCTCTGTGGACCATGCCGAGGGGCTGCAGTGGACCACGACGAGGGGCTGCAGTTTAGGAAGCATGTCGGCCACCAGTGAGAAGGGCTGCCGGTCCAGGCAGACAGAGCAGCTGCTGCCTACCAGTGGCTTGTGCTGAGCTGTGGTATGAAGAGGGGGAGAAGAGGCTCTGGACAAAGGGCAGAGTTTTTCTACTTGCCCTGTGGCTGAGATGTGACACAGAGTTCTCCTGGGCTGGGGCTGGCGTCATAGATTTGACACTGTAGAGCAAAGCGTACTTGGAGCCTCCTGGGGTCAGAGGTCACCTCTTCAGACTGTCACATGAGCATGGCTTTGTTTGGTCTGATGCTGGAACAAAACACCCGAGACTGGGAAGTGAGAAGTTTGTTCAGCAGCGAGTCTGGTGCCTGGGAAGCTCAAGGGAACGTGCACCATCACAGCATGGTGCAGGGCTGTACAGGGGGAGGCACAGTTGTGCCAGCGTGGATCTCTTTTCCTTTCTGTCCTCCCTGCCCGTCCTCCCTCACCTTTCTCTTTCAACGCTGGGGCCAGACTCCCATATGTTTAGGCAAATGCTGATCACTGAATTCCATTCCAGTCCATGCTCTGTTTAAAACTCACTAATGCCATGATGGGCCCCACCCTCACAACCTCAGTTAGCCCCAATTTCCTCCATCTCATTAAAGAGTGATTTGGGTGTTAGGTTCTAACACACAGAGTTTGTGGGGGCACAGAGTCAAACCATACCACAGGACTTGTGAGGGCGGGGGCCACCCAAGCTCACTGTTACTCAAGGCAACAAGTTGAACTGATGTTTTCCAGAATCTTCTATTCTGATACTGATGTTAGAACAATGACGATGATTACAACACTTAGAAGGCTGAAGGCTGAAGCAGGAAGTTTGCAGGATCAAGACCCAGCCTGGGTTACATAGTTAAGACTCTGTCTCGAGAGGGAAGGGAAGGAAAGGAGGGGGAAATATATCCTTGTGGAAAAAGTGTGAGACCATGAGCGGTAATTTTTAGACTGGGGTTGGAGTCAAATGTTTAAGGCCATTTATAGAAAAACAATAAGTAATTTTGAGAGTGAGGCATTTTGGAAGCCCCTTGGGCACACTGTTCTTCTTAGGGTTCTGTTCTAGAAGCTTCCGGACTCTGCTCTAGCTCAGTCAGCTCTGTGGTGTGTCGGAGTGCACATCACCTGGTTGAATTGTTACAAAGCTCTGGGTGGGCCTTCACTGCTTCATTTTATGAGGCTCAGAGACAGCAAGAGGCTGGCCTAGTGCTCACAGCTGGCCATCTGAACCTTGGTCCTTTACACTGTTTCTTTGATGATGGTCAGGAAGCCAGTCAGTGCTGCTGGATCTAAGGGAACCCCAGATGAAGCACTGTGTTATTGTGGGGTCAGGGGTGGTGTCTGGGAAAAGCCATAGGTCTGACCTGATCCGTGCATGGGCCATCTTCCCTCAAGGACCTGGTCCCAGCTCCATGCTGGAGGAACTGGCCTGCATGGGGCTCTTGAGCCCGGGCAGGTGGTCCTCCTGGGCTAGCAGTTCCACAGGCAATGGGCAGGGGGAGCCGGGTGTTGGCTAGCTATGGTTTTCTGCCCACAGTATCATCACTTCCTTGGTTCTGCAAGGGCCTTTGTCCATCTCAGCCAGTCAGGGGCTCCAGACAGCTTTGTTTGGTGGCCTGGCTTTGTTGCCATCAGTGGAGGATAGAGAGGTTCAGGGAGAGTACAGACCCTGTGGCCGCCCTGGGGGTGGCTGGCTGCCTGTAGGCTAGCTGGGCCTCCTATTGGAATAAGAAGCCCCGATGTGGGCTAACCCTATCTTTAGTATTCAACGGGGGGTGGGGTGGGGGGGTGGGGGGGGTGAGCCTTGGACTGGTTTGTTGATGTGGCAAGGACAGACCCTAGGTGGGGAGGTTGCTCAGTAGTGCGGGGGTGGTGGGGTGGGGGAGTGTTGTGAGCCTTGGACTGGTGGTTCTTTGGTGTGGCAGGGACAGACCCTAGGTGGGGAGGTTGCTCAGTAGTGCATGGCCACACTGGTTCACTTCACATTCCACACACTTCTCTCGCAGGTCTGGAACACAGCATGCCACAGGGCCTGGCCGCTGCCTTGCTCCTGCTGATCCTCCAGGGAGGTAAGTCTCAACCAATGGCTGCAGGGGCGATGGGCCCATGTGATGGGCTCCCGCAAAACTGAGCAGGGGCCCACATGGTGTTGTAGGTTCCCGGTCGTGGCTGCAGGCCACTGACCCGCAATCTACAGCCCCTGTCTACTGTCTACTAAAGCTGAATGCTTTGATTGATTAGAACCCAGGGAACCAAAGAGCTCAGTAAACAGAAAGGCTCTCCACCCTCATGGGAAGGAAGTCCTGCCCTTGGTCTAACCTCCATTCCTCTTTGTGCAAGACTCTCACTGGGGTCATGAACCTTCAGTAGGCTGGAGGAGAAGGAGGTGGGGATAGAAGAGCCAGAACTTTGTTAGCAGTCCCGAGGGAAGGCATCAGAGCTGCAGGTCAAGAGTGCTGTGGAGGGCATTCTCCCCATCAAGAGCCCAGAGATGAGAGGCTGTGCAGGCCACCCAGGGTAAGGGAACTTGACCTTCTGCCGACTCAGCAACATTTGCTCTGGGTTTTACCGAAATATCCAGTACTTTAAATAGCTCCCACAGGAACAGGCCCGGCTTTTGATTTCCCTTTCTAATGCCCACACTCTGCCTGCTCTGGAAACCCCTGTAGTGCCTGCACTGGGGACAGGGGGTAAGAGTGGGGGTGGGGTAACAGACCCCTGTCACACACTGAGGCTAGAATGTCCCCTCTGGCTCCTCCTGTGGAGCCTGGCTATGGTGCCATCAGTGGAGGATACAGAGAGAGGTTCAGGGAGAAGGCAGACCCTGTGGCCACCCTGGGGGTGGCCGGCTGCCTGACTTAGGTCTGACTCAGTCCCATGGCACTAAGACAAAACTATAAGGAGCAGATAGATGGGCAGGGCGATGGCGTCTGCAGAGTGCTTGCCATTCTAGCATCAGGATCCGCGGAAGGGACTGGGTGCAGCCGAGCCTATCTAGTATCTCAGCACTGGGGAGATGGAGGCAGATCCCAGGGGAATGTTGGCCAGGCTGCTTAGCCCCACTGGTGAGCTCCAGGTTGGATGGGAGAGCCTGTCTCAAAAAATAACCCCCCCCCAAAAAAAAAAACAAGGTTGAGAAAGACCGAGGAAGACCTCTGCCTTCGACTCCCATGTGCACATGCATGTTCACAAACCCACAGACATGGACAAACATGTGTCTTTCACACTCCCAGGGTCCGGCGCTCAGGGCCATGATGCAGCAGGCTCTGTGGCTGGTGAAGTTCAGCATCTGCTTCCAGTGTGGTGCTGGGCCTCCTGTTTTTATGGCAGGAGGCAGGATGGGGGGCAGAAAGGGGTTTGGCTCCTCCAGCCACCCATAACATCATTAGACCCCCTTAGGGGCGTGGCCTGGGGACTCCACTACCCCTGGAGACTCCACCTCCTCACACATGCTGTGGCCTAAGCGTTTGAGGGGACACATACATCCTAATTTTAGTAGGGCCCTAGGCACCTGCTGTGCTGCTGTTCATTCCTTCATTCACTCATTCATTCATTCACTTTTGAGTTTTTGAGACAAGGTTTCCCTATGTAGTTGTAATCCCCCTGCCTCAGCTTGCTGCTGTATCAAATGACTGCTCTATGTGGCAGCGTATGTGATTCAGGCTTGACCTCCTCACTCGAATGTGGTCATGGAGGCTGGGGATCTGTGTAGCCAGCTTAGGGATAGCAAGGAGGCAATTTTAATCCTGGGGCTGTGGTCACCTAGTGAGATGCAGCTGCATTCTGCACACTGTAGTAACCTCTGTGGGATGCCTGGGTGGCTGCCATCCAGTTGTGGGGCGCTGCCTGGCTTGTTCACTCACTCTGGCCTTGGCAGCCTCCTCTCAGCAGTCCATGGGCTCTGCTCTTTCTGCCCCAGTGGCTTGTCCCCTCCCAAGCTAGGGCTATAGCTCAGGGGTAGTAAGTATTTGTCTAGAGTGCACAAAGTCATGGGTTCAAGTCCTGACACTACATACTGTTTCTTTCCTTCCTTCTCTTCTCTTCCCTCCCTCCCTCCCTTCCTTAATACGTGTATGTGCTTCGCATGTTGCCAAAGAGGACAACTTGCAGGAATCAGTTCTCACCTTTCCCCATGTGAGATCCAGGGATGTTAGACTTGGCAGTAAACACCTTTACCCACTGGGCCATCTCACTGGCCTGGTCTCTACAACTTTTGGTAGGAGCTATGTAAGAACTGTGAGAAAGATTCTGGGGCTAGCCTGGGAGAGTGTATGCTGGGATTCACTAGTAGAGTCTGCCAGGCACATGACCAGGAAGATGCTGGTCCCCAGGGAGGAGAGCTCAGCAGCCCAGGAAAGCCATCTACCCTTGGAGCCTTGATGCTGTCCTCGACAGCCAGGTCTGGCCTTGGAATCTAGCTTAGAACCCAGGAGCAAAGTCCACTGGTTCAGGGCTTTCAGTGGTCAGGACGCAGAAGGAAGAAGCCGTTGAAAATGGCACATTTCCAGTGTGTGGGGAGAAGATACCGGTGCAGTTTTACAAAGCAAAATTCAAAATGGCTCTGCTCATTGGCCAAACCTTGAACAAAATTTGGACAATGGCTGCATCCCTATTTCTTTGTTTTCTTATATGTGTACTGGACGTTGAGCATAGTCCCTCTGCCTTGTCCCTTTTCCTGAACCCCCTTAACTATTCCCTTTGTTCCCCTAGACATCTTCCATAGCTACAAACCCCAGAGAGGGGGTAGTATCCAGAATTCTATATTATTTCGGTTTAATAATTAGGTAGATACGTTTTCTTCCCTTTTGAGACAGGGGCTGGCTGTGTAGCCCAGGATCGTCGTGAACTAGCAATCTACCTGCCTCCATTCCCCAAATGCTGGGAAGCCAGATGTGCCCCTGCCTCCTGCACCTGTCATTTGGAAAGTGTAACAAATGGCTGGGGTGGTGGGGGAGAGGCTGAGGGTAGAGGTGACTCTTCCAGCCAGCTCCTGCCGCCCTGGCATTTGTTTTGGTCACAGCTTGGTAGCCACGCTGTCACTGGCCGCGGCACAGCCAGCTTGACAGGAAGTCAACTGCAGAAGTCCTCCCCACTCTTTCACGGTCCTCACTAAACCCCTCCCCTCGTTGAGGCTGGGGGCTCAGACCATGACGTGTGCCACTCTCCCTGGCCTCAGGGATCTGTCCATCAGCCTGTGGGGAGTTCAGAGTGTCCCTACCCTCTGAGGGACAGTGGCCTGGGGACCAAATATGAGACCCAGTTCCACATTAGAAGACCCTCATCACCATGCGCAGTCTTGACATGCTGGAACTCACACAAGGGATTTCAGGTGACAAGAGTCCCTGTGTTCAGGCTTTCATCCCAGCCTGTGACTCTGCCCAAACTTGTCCCCAGTCTCAGACAGCTTGCCAAGGCCTTCCGACTGTCTCTCACTCAAAAAGGCTTCTCTGCTATCCTCCAGCTTGGGGCTGCCTGGACCTCACCTGCTACACTGACTACCTCTGGACTGTCACCTGTGTCCTGGAGACTTGGAACCTCCACCCCAGCACACTCACTCTCACCTGGTGAGTAGCCATGCCTCCCGGGCTGAGGAACTGCTGGGAGAGGGTGGCAGGGTGGGAGGAAGCCCTGGGCTGAGCTGACCTGTGGCGTGCTCAGCAAGAAGCTTGGCTGCAAACAAGGGCCCGTCCCTCCCACCAGCAACGGCCCCCACCGGGACTGTGAGCTGAGAGCCAGGTCCCCATCCTTTCTGCCCCGTGGGAGTTAAAGAGCCAAAGCATTTACCACCACCCCACCTGACCAGTGTCCCTGGAAGTTCTGTCAGGGCAGAGAATGAAGCTTGCATGCCTCTCTCTAAGCACAGACCTGTGGGTGGTCAGTGGCGTTGGACAGAAAGGAGGGAAGGAACTTGCCCAGCCTCCCTATAGGACAGCAGTCTACTCTCTGTCCCCGACAGAGACAGCTTTAGGCCCAAATTCCCATAACTGAGAACTGTTGCCCTGAGCAAGGTAGTGAGCGCCTGGTCCTCTGAGGAATGCAAGCTGTGTCTGGACTCAGTGTGCTGGATACTGCAGGGAGGGGACTGTCCCCGGGAGACCCTCGGCCCTACCTCCAGCCCCTCTCACCCTTATGTTTTGAACTCCTGCCCTGCCCTGGGCACCGAGTTCCACTGTCCCCAGCCATGCATGACTGGTCACTCTGTCCCTGAAGGCAAGATGAATATGAGGAGCTACAGGACAAGGAAACCTCTTGCAGCCTGCGTAGGTCGGGCCACAACACCACACACGTGAAGTACACATGCCACATGCCCTTGTCTGGATTCATGTCGGATGATGCTTTCACCGTCAACATGATGGACCACTCCGGCAACAACTCCCAGGAGTGTGGCAGCTTTGTCCTGGCTGAGAGCAGTGAGTACCATGAACCCCAAGCTGACGAGGACCCAGGACCCTTCTCTGACCTCAAAGCGAGCTCTTCTCGTGCCCTCAAAATCTACTGTCCTTGGAGCGTCCTTTTTAGATGCACCGCTTTTAGCTAAGGTGTGCTGGTTTGGTAGTGGATTTGGTCTCAGTGCCCAAGAGGAGCATCAGAGGCTTGGAAAGATGTGAGGTGGGGACCCAGCTCAGCCCTCCCTGTCTACCTGACCCTGGACAAGGTATACCTTGTAAAGACCCTTTAAACATGACCTCCTAGGAGTCTGTTCCTAGCAATGAGCACCAGTCAGCTAATATGGAATCCCCCCAGCTAGATGCAAGGGGCCTAAAGTTAGGAGAGTCCCAGGGTGGACCTGGATGCAGCGGTCCCCAGAGGCTGAGCTGGGCAAAGGAAGGATTTGGGGCGGCAGCTTTGGCGCATGGCAGAGGGTGTATCTGTTTATATTTATGCATCTCTATGTGGCATGAGGCCCCTTCTTTTGGAGAGAAATTGAAAACAACAGAATGGGGGCACCTTGCTTGGGGATTTTTCACACGAAGGCACTAACATTAAATCTTAAGAAACTTCCTTCAGCCCTCTGGATTTCCAGCTTCTGCTTCTTGCTTTTGCTTTTGTTTTTTTTCTTTTCTACTAAGAAAGCCCAGAGGCTCTTGGTCTGTATGCCTGTCCCCAGCTGGGCTGGGCAGGGCCTGAGTCCTGGCTCCAGCCTTTAAGCCTGGGAGTGCCCTCTCTTCCCCCACAGTCCCCAGTCCTGAGTCACTGTTGTGATGTTTCACCCAGATCTAGTCCAAGCAACAGGGGCTGTAGCCAGGGAGTGCTTTGTTCAAAGCCACCCAAGGCCTTTGGGGGACGTCAGGAGGGACTCTGCTTCCTGCAGATTCTTACCCTGTGTCATCTTTCTGGGTCTTCCTCCAAGTCAAGCCAGCTCCCCCTTTCAATGTGACCGTGACCTTCTCTGGACGTTACGATATCTCCTGGCGCTCAGATTATGAAGAACCCGCCTTCTATGTGCTGTGGGGCAAGCTCCAATATGAGCTGCAGTATCGGAACCTCAGAGACCCCTATGCTGTGGTGAGGTGGCAGGGCTTTGGGGTGGGAGCAGCAGGGGTATCCAGGTGGGTCCCAGCATAGTGAGGCAAGGAACAGGACTTGGCACTCCCTCGCAGCGTGTAGCCCTCTCCTACCTCCCCTCACTATGTCTCCACCTTGACTTCTCCCATGCAGTCCACCCCAGTTACAGCGGGGCAAGTTTGGGAACAGTCCACTTGCTTCAAATGTGAGGCTACTTAAGAGGGCACAGCTGGAAGGTTCCAGAACGTCCCACTGTTTAGACAGATATTCGGGCTTCTAGAATTATACATCTATTAGAATGGTCCTGGTTGAAGATTTCCATAAAGGGCATCATCTAGAATGTTCCCAGGGAGACTTCTATAGCCATCCATTGACAAGATGGCTTAATTAAGAACTTCCAAAAAGGATGTCCTATGTCATCTGAGACACGGAGCCCAGGGACTCACTGTCTGTGAAGCTTCTGGTTAATGATGTGCAGAAGTGCCCATGGTTACTCCTAGGACATTGTCAGTTTGGGGTGGGTCCACTGCCACAGAGAGGGAGCCCGTTTTCTAGGCAGATCTAGTCAGAATGCATGCTCCCTGTGGTGCCTGCCTGCTGTTACCCCAGGGGAAGTCCTCTGCACCCCATTGATGGCTTGGGGGACCATAGAACATCATGTTTTTTCCCTCCTCCCAGAGGCCGGTCACCAAGCGGATCTCAGTGGACTCACATAACGTCTCCCTTCTCCCAGAAGATTTCCACAAAGGCTCTCTCTACCAGCTGCAGGTGCGGGCAGCACCCCGGCCAGGCACTCAATTCAGGGGGACCTGGAGTGAGTGGAGTGACCCTGTCATCTTCCAGACCCAGGCTGAGGGTGAGTGTGACATTGGTGGGAAACCTCACTTCTGGTACTAAATCTTGTCCTGGTGCAGCTTCATCAGCCCTGAGGTTCCCGGCATGCCTGGGAGGTTTGTGCTCGGTTATCCATCCCCCGATACAGCCACTCATTGTGAGGGGAGCTGCTGCTTCTGATGGTATATTCGACTCCCAACCCTGAGGGGCGAGTCATTGTCCCATTTTACAGAAGAGGAAACTAAGGCTCAGAGAGATGACATCACTTGCCTGGGATGAGAATAAAATGCCTGTTATAATCAACTTGACAGAGTAGATGGGTTACTTTAGCTTATGGTTTGGCTCAGGATTGCAGGGCCCTGTTGCATTGGGGGAAGTGCAGGACACTGTTTACCTCATGGTAGTCAGGAAGCAAAGACAGAGGAAGGCCTAGGATCCCAATATTCCTTTAGTGTGTCTATAATGACCCAACCTCCTCCCACTAGGCTCTGAGTCCCAAAGGTCCTACCACCTTCCAGTAGCATCCCAGGCTGGGACCATACCTCTGGGCCAGGAGCCTTTTGGGGAGGGGTCATTCCACAAACCCCAAGGAGAAGGATCAGTTCCAACTTCCTCCCAGCCCTCCACCCAACCCCACGATCCCCAGCACACCCACCCACATACTTCTGGGAGACTTTTCTGTTGGACCCACGGTTTGCTCTCTATATAGAGCCCAAAGCAGGCTTGGACCCTCACCTCATGCTGCTCCTCATGATCGGCTTGACCCCTGTCCTGATTTTCATGGGCCTGAAGATTCACCTGCCTTGGAGGTAAGCCCGGGAGCTCAGGGAGGCAGGGAAGGGGTCAGCCTGGGCCACAGCCCCTCCAACCAAGACCTATTCTGTCTGGCTTGGAGACTTGGTGAGAGCAGTGATGTGAGTGAACAGCATGCGTGTTCCACGTGCTAGACACTGTAGAGCTCCTGCCCCAGCTCGATGGCTGCATGTGAGCTGGGCACACTGCAGACACCCCACTCTTCACACAGGAAAAACTGAAGCTCAGAGTAGTCAAGCTACTTGCCCAGAGTCTCACAAGTGTGAAGCGGCAAGGGTCGGGTAGAAACTTTGTGCTCTTTGAGGGGATCTTGACTGTGACGTTGTCCAGAGAGTGAACTTGGAGGCCCAAGGGGTGATCGCTTACCCCTCCCCATCCCTTCATTTCAGCTTAGGGTGGTCTGGGATCTGCTTGACATACGGGGCTTCTGCGCTGCATGGCATGGAGAGGAAGGGGGCCGCAGATTCAAACCAGAACGTACCACCTCGGCACAAGCGCTGCTGCAGGCTGCTCTATGCAGAGGCCTTTGATAAGGGGCAGAGTGGGGCTCTGCGCACGCTCGTGGGGCTCTGCGCACACTCGTGGGGCTCTGCGCACACTCGTGGGGCTCTGCGCACGCTCGTGGGGCTCAGCGCACGCTCGTGGGGCTCTGCGCACGCTCGTGGGGCTCAGCGCACGCTCTTGGGGCTCTGCACACGCTCGTGAGGCTCTGCGCACGCTCGTGGGGCTCTTGTGGGGCTCTGCACACGCTCGTGGGGCTCTGCGCACGCTCGTGGGGCTCTGCACACACTTGTGGGGCTCTGCACACACTCGTTTTGTTCCCCTTCAGTGAGATGCTCAAAGACAGAGACCGAGAATCTGGAAGGGAGAGACCAGGGTGCCAGTCACAGCTGATGGGGGCAGCATGGGCTCCTCCCGGCCCCCGCCATCGTAGATGAGGAAGTCAAGGTCCCAGAGGGCAGTGTGTGCCTAGCCCACAATAGATGGCAGAGACAGGAACTTGAGCATCTGCAGGAAGCTTGGGGGTAGGGTAACTGCTGCTTCCGTTTTACTGATGGGTGGGCAGGAAGGTGCCTGGCAATAGAAGCTGTTGCTTCTGCAGGAGAGAGGCCAGACCTCCTCCTTGCTGCCACAGGGCTTTACACACCCCTTTCTTTGCAGACTGTGGAAGAAGGTGTGGGCACCAGTGCCCAGCCCCGAGAGTTTCTTCCAGCCCCTGTACAGGGAACACAGCGGGAACTTCAAGGTGAGACACCTTGGCTGCACCCTCTGGATTGTTGGCCCCTTTGGGGGAGCCCCACCCACTCCCACCCTGACCCCAAGACCACACTGTGAGCCCAGAGTATTCAGGCCCAACCTGACCAGGAGCCAGTCCTCAGTTTCTCTATTCTGCAAGGTGCAAAGCTGGTCTCAGACTTAGCTATTGTGATGTATTTCCAGCTTAGAATTCCATGAAAGTGGAAAACTGGGTGACCCCTGGATGCATGAGCTGGGTGTCTGGGGTTTCCTGTGGTGGCCTTGATCTATGGCGGGGAGCAAATCCTACCTGGGAAGGACCTGCCCTACCCCACAATGCATCTCTCTCCCTGCCAAGTACGGCTGCCACCACTGTCATTTCAGAGTATCTGCCCAGCACTGTTCTGCAAACCCAGCAGGGCAGGAGGCATCGGAGAGAGGATATGATGTCAGGATAGGGAACAGCCACCTGCAGCAGCCCCTGGAGGTCAGAGCAGCAGGGCACCCAAGGAACACCCGCTGTGCACCTGGCCTGTGGCTGCCCCTTAACAGTAGCTCCTGCAGTGGGTTCCCAGCAGCCCTGGGTCCAGGAGGAGACCCAGGCCTTTCAGAGCAGGGCAGGGGTGTGCCCACAGCCCTTCCTTACCCCTGAAACTCAGCACTTCTGCCTGCCGGGCCGTGTTGATGTTGCTGTTAATCTTGTGTGCCACGCACTGTCAGCAAACAAGCATTACCTCACTCAGTCCTCAAGACACTGCTGTGGGTGGGGCCATTCCGTAGCTGGGGGAAATGAGACACAGAGAGGGCAAGGATCTAGCTCAAGGCCACACAGCTAAGAAGTCACTCCAGGTCAGGGATAGTGGACCGTTGTGGTTCTGAGATGTTTTTTTCAGGGGACCTTCTCAGAATTGGAATCTTGCTCTACAGGGTGATCTCAGTCAGCTCAATGGAGGCTCTCCTATTGACATCAATGTCCTGGCAGGCAAGAGGGTTCTCAAGGCTTCAGGGCCACTGTCTCAGTCCAGATCCCCTAAAGGCCTTTCCATGTGGCTTGTTACTGATTCACTCCATCCATAAACATTTGGGGTAAATCTGCTGTGTGTCAGGTACTGAGGACACAGCTGTGAGCAGGGCTCACTCCTCCATCTAGTGTGGACACACAGCAGAACTACAGACTTCATTCAGGAAGTGTCAGGAGACAGGGTATGGGCTGGGTCACTTAGACCTCAGGACACAGGAACCTGGCGCCAGCACCCAGCCGATCCTAGGCTGGGGCACTGGTTACTAGAGTGAATATGACACAGAAGGCAGTCTGTCCTTACTGCAGGAGGGGACACGGGTCCTGAAAGAGGACAGGATTGGGGCTCCCTGGACAGGGGTTCAACACGGTCCTGTCTCTCTCTCTGCTAGTGTCTTGTTCCTCTGCTCTCCTTGTCTTCGGCTCGTCTCTGTGTCTCAGTGTCCATGTGTCTTTGGCTCTGTCTGTTCACACCCAAGCATCTACCCCAGCCTATGACGATGTTTCTTTCTCCTAGAAATGGGTGGATACCCCATTCACGGCCTCTAGCCTGGAGCTGGCACCACAGAATCCCACAGCAAACTCAGTCCTACAAGTGCATGATGGACATTCCTCATCATACCCAGCCAAGGGAAAGAAGTTCCTGGGGCCACCAGGTCTGGAAGAGCAGCTGGAGTGTGATGGAGTGGCCGAGACTGGCCCCTGGTGTACAGTTCCCTTGGTAGCTGGCCCAGGGCACTCAGCCTACAGTGAGGAGAGAGATCGGCCGTATGGTTTGGTGTCCATTGACACAGTGATTGTGGGGGACGCAGAGTGTCCATGTGCCTGGCCTTGTAGCTGTGGGAATGACGGCTACCCAGCCCTGAACCTGGATGCTGGCCCTAATGCAGAGGACCTGCTCTTGGTCGCAAACACCACTCTTCTGCCCTGTGGCTGTGTCTCAGGTGGTGGCCTCAGGCTGGGAGGTTCCCCAGGCAGTCTCCTGGACAGGTTGAGGCTGCCCCTTGCCGAGGAGAGGGACTGGACAGCAGGTCCACCCTGGAGAACTGGGTCTCAAGGAGGGAGCTCTGTGAGTGAAGCAGGCTCCCCCCCTGGCTTGGACATGGACACTTTTGACAGCGGCTTTGCGGGCTCAGACTGTGGCAGCCCCGTGGAGTGCGATGAAGGGCCCCCTCGCAGCTATCTCCGCCAGTGGGTGGTCAGGACCCCTCCACCTGTGGACAGTGGGGCCCAGGCCAGCTAGCATACGAGGGCCAGCTGTGATGAGAAGAGGCTGTTGTCTCGGGAGGGCCTTTGAGCCTGACATTTACAGTGTGAATATGTAGGTATGTGTGTGTGTGTTCTTGTGTGGCTTGGGTGTGTGTTAGCACATCCATGTGCGAGAAGTGCCTGTGCATGCCTGTGTGCACTGTCCTACATGTGTGTGTCTGCCTGAGCTCACCGTGTGCATGCGTGAGTGTAGGTGTCTCTTGGACATGAGCCCCTGACTCCTCCCCTGCAGACTCCCCACAGTCAGTGTCCAGAGACCGGTCCAGATTGCTGCCCCAGGACACTGTCACCAAATCCAACCCTAGCAGGTGCCACTGTCTTCTCTCCTGGGCAGGGGATGGAAGGAGCCTCCAGAGCCCATCGGCGTGGGAAGGCTTGGGGGGAACCTAGGGATGTAGCTAAAAATCCCAGTTTGGGTGGCTCCAGGCCATGCAGCCTGGAGAAGCCACTTCTGAACTCTGCTGACTTGGCTTTCCTGGGCATTAGAAATGGCCTGGCTGCCCCGGCTCAGCCCTGTGTAGTTTGCAGGCCCTTACAGCTTCTTGATTTGTGGCTTCTAGGACCAGATGCATGCCCCGAGGTGGGGGAATGGAAAAAGTCAGCCTACACCTCCAGCCTGGGGACCTGTGGAGAGTCCTGCAAGGGCACTGAGTGGGATTCTGGGCTGTGACATGCACAGCCTGGTCTCTCAGAAACAGTACCACCAACCAAGGTTTTTGTTTTGTTTTGTTTTTTTGTTTGTTTTTTCCTGGCTTCTTATTAAAAAGAAAATTCCTGTAAGTACTCAGAAAATATCAAGTATCAGGCATGGGAAGAGAGTACAGAGCATATTACCCACAGACCCTCTATATGACACCCACAGAGTGCAGGGAACACAAATGAGCCAACAAGAAGCAGCTTCTAGGGGCTGGAGAGATGGCTCAGTGGTCATTGACTGCTCTTCCAGAGGACCCAGGTTCAATTTCCAGCACCCACATGGCAGCTCACAACTGTATGTAACTCCAATTCCTGGAGACCCAAAACCCATGGCAAAACACTAATGCACATTTAAAAAAGAAGGAAGGAAGGGAAAGAAAGAAAGGAAGGAAGGAAGGAAGGAAGGAAGGAAGGAAGGAAGGAAGGAAGAGAAGAAAGAAAGAAAAAAGAAAGAAAGAAAAGAAAGAAAAAGAAAGAAAGAAAGAAAGAAAGAAAGAAAGAAAGAAAGAAGGAGGAAGGAGGAAAGAGAAAAGAAAAAGTAGCTTCTGGGCACTCTGTAGCCAGTACCTGCTCTTCCCCTGCCTGTCCTTGGTGCCATGTTCATCCTGGGGACTTAGGGAAGGTCCCCTTGCATCCAGTGATTCCTGCGAGCATGCCGCATGAGGGAAGCTAAAAGTACTGGGTGGTATTGGAACAGCTCTCCCTGGACAGCAGGGCAGTATGGGAGCTAGACAGTACCAAGGTTGTCTTCTCTCCCTCTTTTCTGCTCCCTCCTCTCCCTCCCTTACCCTTTGTCCTTTTCTTCTTGAATGGTCTGTTCTTCCTGCAAGGGTGCTCACCTGAGATGTGCTGTGGTATTTGCCAAACAAGATAGAGTTGAGGCAGCGGAGAGCCTGATCTGCTCTGGACACTGTAGGACGCCTCCATCCTGGCTGGGATTCCAGGATGTAGCATCTCCCCTCAATGGCCCAGGGAGAAAGGCTGTCTATCTGTCCAGTCTGCAGAGCTGGACTGGAAAGCAGTCAGCCAAAAGCTCCCTCTGACTCAAGTGTAAAGCAGGGTAGCTGGTGGAATCACCCAGGGGATGCGTGAATGTCCTCAGTATCTGACTCAGGACTGGAAAGTTCTGGAACACTGACAGTTTCCACAGTGAGACTGCACCTAGGACCAAGGTGTGTGTGTGTGAGGCTTTCGGAGCAGCAAAACCCACAGCTCCTTTCCTGCACGTGCTCACAGCCCCACCCTGCTGCACCCCCGCCCCCAGACACTTAGACCAAAGTGTGCTGTGGTTTTCACATCCTCTGGGAGCCACAGACTGCAGGTGCTCTTGGCAGCTCTCCAGGGAGCCAGTTCAGCCCCCCAGCAGGGAGAGCCCCTCACTGGGGTGTGGGCAGGAAGAACATTCAGGGCTGCGGGGCTGGCCCTCGCTGGCTCCATTTTTGAAGGGACACCTTGTGAAGAAACATGGATGCAAAGTTGGAGGCAGGAGCTGGACCGCTTAGGATGAGTTAGTAGTGGGTCAACAGGAAGACGGTCAAAGGTGTGAGGAATGACAGCCGGATGGAGAGACAGACACACTGCTCAAGAGGGGGTGGACAGATACCTCTATGAAGCTAGCTGCTTGGTCTGCTCCCAGTTTTATCCCCGCCCTACACACAACAGGTGCTTAATAAAGTTTTAATAAAGCCTGGATTGTAGCTCTCTTATTTCCAGGATCTCAGGCTATGAACTAGATGACTCTAGACACGGTTGGTGAGGGATGTCTTCTGGCTGGGAGGAGCTGGTCAGCTGCTGATGGGCACCGCATGAGGCCTTAGGAAGCCTCACCTAAGACCAGAGTTGCGAGTAAGGTTCTCTGGAAGGATGGGGGCTTCACACCACACTCCACAAGAGTGCACAGTCATTGATGTCCAGGCTTTGCCCGTCTTGGCTTTGAGGGGATGGGGTTATCCCTTGGGCAGGGTGAGCCGGGCCTGTCTGAGATCTGTCACGGAAGAAATCCAAGAGGCAAACCTCTTAGCAAATACCCATGGGGGTCTGCCACTTCCCTAGCTCTGGAGACAGGGCATTAGACTCCTCCCCCTGGACTCCCTGGCCCCGCCCCCCAACCCAGGCCACTGTGTATTCAAGGCAGACATGTGACCTGAGCTGCTTCATGCTTTTCTCTGTAGCAGTGCTGGGGCTAGAACCCAGGACCTCACAGATGCTAGGCGGGTCTTCTATGACTGAGCTAGCATCCCTTGTCACCCTTCTACTTTTCCTATTTTGAGTCAGGGTCTACGTTGCCTGGGCTAGTCTTGAAGTCTTGATCCTCCTGCCCCAGCTTCTGACACCCCCCCCCCCAGGCCCTACTGTTCCATCTCTTCCTGTGGGAACACAGAGCTACCGGGAGGAGCCACGCCTGGAGCTGCCGGGTCGGGGATGGGGGAGCAACAGGAGAGAACAGCTGGCCTGAGGCGCTGAGAGGTAGAACCTGGGAGCTTCTGGATCGAGCCACGCCTGACTGAGGCACAGGAGTGTGATCAGTAGTCACTGTGAGCTTCACAGGTTCCAGTGTTTGGCCTGCTAGGCATGTCAACATCCCAGCCTCATAGGGTCAGAGACGATGCAAGCAGAAACAGGAAGTCATCCTGTCTGATGGAGCACTTGCCTGGGAGCCATAGTACCTCCTAGTCATCTTCTGGTGCCATGGGCATCGGTGGTGACTGAGCTGGCCATCTGTGATGCTCCCTGCCTGAGGACAGGACTGAGTTTCCTGTACCTGTGACAGTATGACATGTGAGCCCCCAATGAACTCTTGTCATTTGATGCTGCCGAGGTGTGACTCTTACACAGCACACCCCACCTTGTCCTGACCCAATGGACCAGTTGACATCTCCCATTTGTGTGTGTAAGCTGGTTTGAGGTGGGTTCCTGTTGCTGGTGGCAGGAAGCGCTCTAGCATCCTAACAACTCACAATGAAAAGACAACTCCCATCCTAAGGACCTCAGGGAGAGGAGAGGAGGGGCCGGGGGCATGGTTCACAGGCACAGTGCTTGTGTAGCATTCAAGCCCTGAGGAAGGGGGATGAAAAGGACCAGGGGCCAGGCAGGGTTGCTTAGAGCTGTTTATGGCCTCACACTGAGCGGGCCTCTGACAGCAGGTGGCACTCCTCCTCTGCCCTCCCAGATGTGAAAGTCACATTGCCTCTGCCAGGATCGCAGCAACCTCCCCCAGTGTCTCCAGTGCATTCCCACTGTGACGTGGGTCTCCAGGGTCTCATGCAGGAAGGAGACAAGGGGAAATAAAACCCACCTCTCCCCCTGAGAACAGAAGCCCCAGGGAAGGACTCCCCAAGTCCACTGAGCCCCCTGCGAGCTGTGTTCCTCTTGGCCTCCCCATTGGATGGAAAGATCCTTGTGTGGGGAGCTGTGCTACCTGGATGTGGCTGCCACTCACCAGGCCGCACAGCCACCGCGGCCCATCCAGCCTGACACACCACAGGAAGTAGGTGGAGGACTCTCAGAGAACGAAGGGGCAGCCAGTGATGAGCTTTGCCTCCTTATGGCTGCAGCTTTTCCTGCAGGTGCATAGACTGATGACTAGCTGGAGAGAAGCCCTGCTGTCTAGAGCCATCCACGTGCGCAAAGGTGTCAAGGACACGGTCCAGGTTGCACGTCACCTCCGTGTGACAACTAACTGTGGTGGGGGCCCTTATTCCCAGCTGCAGCACACACCTGCCTGGCTTTGTTCCCCAACACACAGGTTAACAAAACCCGCCTTGGACTTTGCTGCCTGCCTGTCCCTATCCGTGGGGCCAGGACTGAAGTTGCTGTGTGTCAGAGCCCAGATGGGGCAGGGTTCTGAACAGATGCTCAGTATGGGAAGGGAATGAACGGAGGGATGGCAGAGGGGAGAAACGGCCCTCACAGGACCTGCAGAAGACATGAAAGGGGGCAGGGTTCCCAGGAAGCTTGTGGAGGCCAGGACTACTCATCTCTGTAACCCCAACCATGTGACAGCCTGAGGTCCTGTCCCCAACAATTTGGAAGTTTTTCTTTCCCTAGGTAGGAACTTTCGTCTTGTGCTCTTCTTCAGTGAGCATGGTGCTGACTCGCCTTCTCTGCACCACAGGTGCTGTGGAGGGAGCTCTGAGGCAGGCAGCCTGACGGGAAAACCATCACACCTGCCCTACCACCAGCTCCCAACTTTGTAGAAGCTGCTTTAACCTTGTGGGCCCTCAGTTTCCTCATACATGAAACAGGCACACAGTCATGTGACACGAATTCTCTGTAGTGTCCAGAATGGCTGTGTGCTGTTCTCAGTAACACCATTTTTACAGGAAGTCACGCAGGCCCAGGGAGGTTTCGCAGGTTGCTGCTGCCCCCTGCTGCTGAGCAGGAGTCATTGACAGCTTTCCAGCTCTCAGCCATCCAGAGAGAACAAGGGACGCTGGTGAGAGCTGTGGGTGTTGAGGCAGTTTGAGGCAGTTTGAGGCAGTTGGGGCAGTTTAATTCAGCAAGGCCTGAACTCCAGCCCCGAGTGAATGGGATCACTTTGGGCACTGAGGGATGGTGAGAGATACGCGCGCCCTGTATGGCCTCTTCCTGGAGTCTTTGTTACTGGTGGCTTACCATTCCTTCTATTTGAAATCGGAACTTCTCAGCAGCCTGCTGTGGTTTCTGGAGATCTTTGTGCAGCATTTGGAAAGGCTGCTGCTACCTAGCTGTTTGGGTGGACAGTCTGAGGGTGGACGGACAGGCAGATGGATGGATGATTGGGTGGGCAGACAGATGCATAAATGGATGACAGATGGAAGGACATGAACTGGTGGCTACAACCAAGAAGTGAGGGACTTTGGGAACAAGTGTTCAGATAAGCCTTGAATCTGCTTGAGTGTACCCTCAAACCCCACGTCCCTTCCCTAGACACGCTTTCCAAATGGTCCATGTAGGAGGTCTTGGGGAAGACGGGTACTGCCAAGCTGAGTCCATGCTTGGTGCCCTTCAGCTCCCCAGGCCTCCCATCTCAGCCGAGACCTGGATGTACGGCAGAACCTCGCTGCTGGTTTCCAGCTCGCGTGCAGTGTAACAGGCAGGGTCTGCTCCTGAGCCCAGCACCTACATTGCCCCACGTTTTCCCAGAATGTTACCCAGGTCAGTTTTACACTGTTGCAGCGTGTCTATGCTCGGCTCCCTGTCTTGGGCCCATGCTCACCTCCTTTCACAGGGGTGTGGCTTACAGTGACCAGGGCAGTGACATGGAGGATGAGACAGGCTGCAAAGCTGGGTGAGGCCACAAAGTGCCCTGCCCTTTAAGTAAGCAGGAAAGGTGGACAGGGAGGGGCCCAGAACTGAGGAGGCTCAGGCCAGCTGTGGCGAGTGGTCTGTGGCTCTCCTGACGGTCATGAGGGCAAGTCTTGCTGCTAAGACTTGCTTGAATTTTAAACAACAAAAAAAAAAAAGATGAAAAATCTAAATTTTCTTTCTCCCATAAGGTGAAAACTCAAGGTTTTTAACCATTGCCAAGAACAAGTTAAATGTCTTGCTAGAGAACCTGAAGGGACCAGATCCTCCCAGGCAGGGCTAGGAGCTGCTAAAGGATGCCATGCTGCCCCTTCCCAGGGCCAATGATTACCTCCCTCTCCAGGAGCCACCAACTTGGGCACCCACACTTGGCTGGGCCACAGCTGGAAAGTAGGGGAATCCCTTGGGGACCAACCATCATTAGGCAAACACATAAAACTAATGCATTTGATCTCACTTTAATTAAAAAATAAATAAATACATGCCAGGGGCTTGTATCTAATGAGAAAAGAGCAAAATAAAACAACAAAACAAACAAAAGCAAAACCTATAGGCCTTGCTTCTGGCAGGAGGGGTCCCCATGAGAGTCAGAGGCCTAGGCTTGGTTCAGCCCAATTGGGATGTCCTACCTAGAAAGGAGCAGACTCTGCTAGGTATCCCTGTGGCGTGTCTCCACAAAGCCCTTCCTCTCTGAGTCTGAATGGTGTCGTGGGTTCCAGGTGACTGAGGGCTTGGCCATCAGCTCTGCTGCCCAAACAATGTCCACCCTTGCAGTTACTGCTGATGCTGGAGCCTGAGTTCAGAGCAGGACATGGGCCTGCAGGAAGGCTGGGCACCTTGGAAGCAAGAGCCACAGAGCGGAGGGGACTGAAGTCACCTGGCAGCTGCTACAAGTGGGCTAGGCCCACCAGAGATGTAGGAACATCATTGTGAGGGATAGGGCTCCCGGGGTAGTCCAGGACGAGCTACAGAGCATGGGCAGAGGCTCCTCCACTGGCCCGGGGCAGCATCTATAAGTGGATCCACTTATTCCAGTTGACATCGTGGGGGAAGACACGGCCCAGGCGGATGGTACAGTCCAGCGTAGGCTCATAGTAGGTGACGGTGCTCTCGGGGTAGGAGAGTGCCTCAGTCTCACTGGCCTGGCCCAGTTCCTCCACCACAGGCTTGGAGAAGAGTGAGACGACCGCTGGCTTCCTCAGCACGCGCTTCTGGATACAGCCGAGAGACTCCAGGCCCTGCAGATACAGACACGTGGGGTTACACAGGTGCTGCCCCGCTTGCCTGGGGACCTGGCCTTGCTACATTTATCAAATCCACACAGCTGTCCCCAGGCAGAAGATGGCCAAGCATGGCCTTGAGGGGAGGCAGGACTTAGCAGGAAGGTTTAGGTCAAGATGGGCAGGAGGAAGGATGGCAGGTATGGGTCTCACAGTGACAAGGACCTCTGGAGGACAGACAGGTATTCTTCAGCCACCAAAGGCTTCCCACCACCTGTTGGCCCCACATGAAACTCTGCCTGGAATGACTGCTAGGAAGTTCAGGGAATGTCACACTAGGTGTCCAGTTCCTTGTGTGCTAGGAAGCTGGGGCCCAGGGCACCATGGGAATGGGAGCTCAGGGCAGCCACCAGCCCAGGCTGGGAAGCAGCTGGTTGTGGAAAGTAGTGGTCACATGGTCCTCAGTCTTCTGTATTATCCCATTTATTTACCCCGGGTTCCTGAGGATCTGTGCGCATGTGACCCCAAGTGAGTCTGGAGGACCACAGCAGGGCGGGTAAGACAGAGCAAGGGCAAGTGTCCCCAAGGGACAGGGAGCCTGCTGCAGGGGTGGGCTGCAGCAGGCCAATGCTGCAGGGGTGGGCTGCAGCAGGCCAAGGGAGAAGGGGTCAAGAGCCAGGCAGAGCCTCAGCGACAGTGGCAGACCCCTCTGTCGATGGAAGAAGGCACTGAAGGTAAGCTGAGGTGGTGATACCGGGGTGTAGCCTTCCATGGACCTGACCCCCCATGTGCCCCACCCCACAGCTGGGCTCAGCTGCCCTGGGCCCTACCCGGAGCAGCTCAAGCACGGCAACGGGCTGCAGGACCCCCTGGTAGTACTGCAGCAGGCAGCTCTCAGGAACCCCGGGCCTGGACATGATGTGGTACAGCACGGCTTCCATCATCCCTTTGCACACGGGCATATTCAGGCGCCCGTCCACACCACGCCAGGGGCGGCCAATGAAGCACACTCTTTCGCAGCCACTGTGAGACGGACAGTGATGTCAGAGACTGAGGGGACATGACGGTCACAGACAGGCTACTCTGGCTCAGGGAGGCCCAGGACTTGGCCACTATCTGCCCACGGCTCTCCAGCCTCTACTTGCTCCCTGGCAGGGCAATCTCTGGCTGAGTGCAACTGTAGCCTAGACCAGGGGCTCCTCCCTGCTGGCTCACTCACAGATCTCCCCACACAGCAGCTCTGCCTCTGGCACAAAGCGGACACTAGCCCAGGGTTGATGGGCTGTATGGGGCAGGTCTTGGTAGCTCTGGCAGCCAAGGCTGAACCCTGGAGGGTCCATCTGTGCCCTGGGGGCAGATCCAAGGTACACAGCCTTGGTGGGCTGAGGCCACATACACATGGAGGGAGAAACTTCTGGAGGGTCTCTGTGGGCCCTGACCAGACTGCAGGTGCCTCTTCAAGGCAGAGAAAGTGCAGCCCTTCTGATATGCCATCTCTCAGCTACAGGACTGAGCGGCTGCCCTGGGCAGGCGGCCCTGAGTTCTGGTTAATGTGGTCACAGGCTGGCTGTGAAGGCCCTTTCCTCATCTAAGATGGGTGTGCGGGTTCTGTGGGCCGTGGAAGGAGGCCCAAGAGAGGACCGATGAAAGTCCTTGGCTGGGAACCTCTGTTCAGAGCAAACTACCCAGGCTTGCACCCTATGAAGGAGCCTCATCCAGTGACGGACACTAGGTCACTAGCCTGGAAGCTGAGGTCACACTTTCTCCACGCTCTGCCCTTCCCTGCCAAAGCCTCCCATTACCTCTCCCATGCTGCTTGGGCCATGTTGCTCTCTGTAAGTCCTGGAAGAGAGGAAAATGTGGCAGACTCTTAGAAGGCAAAGTGGGAGGTCATGTCCCTTGTCCCCATTCAACAGGTACCAAAGTGGATAAGCAGCGACCAGAAAGATAGCCTTCTACCCAGAGTATGGTACTCGAGTGGCTGAGGCCAGTACACCACAGATGTTGCCAGTACGTGGCAAGTGCAGAGCTGATCCTGGCCCACGGGGACCCTGGTACAGTGAAGTCAGTAAGTACCTCATTTCCCAGCCAGGAGCCCTGACCACAGGGTAGAGTGTGTAATGCTCTCAGGCAACAACAGCTCATGGGAGAAGCAGCAGATCGCAAAGGGAAATCCCCTGGCCTGGCCAAGGCTCAGATGCTTCTAGGAGTAAGTGTTCTCTGTCTACAGAACCTCCCCAGTCACCACAGCAAACCCGGTGCTCCCACCCCCAGGCTCTCCAGGCACGGTCCTGTAAGCACACCCACTGAGGTCAGGGCAGGTTCCCAGTTACAGACAGGGCCAGAGCAGTCAAACAAGGGGCAGAAAATAGGGAGAGGTGTTGAGGTCAGTACCTCGGGGGTCTTCAGAGCCTTCTGGAAGCTGGAACTCACAGCCCAGCTGCTCCAGGCCGGGACCACCAACACTCTCTTGGTTCTCCTGCCTGGGGATCTCTGCACCTGCGTCCTCAGGAGGCGCAAGCAGAGCCAAGGTCTGGGCCTCTATCTGCTCTTCTGCCCCAGGCCTGGGGCTGGCCGCCACTCGGACATCCTGGAGTGTGGGTCTTTTGGCAGGGAGTCTTATGGCCTCCTCAGCATCAGTCTCATGGCTCTCCACAGAGCAGTGGGCACGCTTTTTGGTGCTATGGGAGCTGTCTGGAGGCACTGCTGTCCCCTCAGAGGTGTGGTCTTCGCCGGTAGACCCCTCAGGGAGTCTGGCTTGGGAGTCATCCCCTGAGGCCTTGGTGTCTACATCTGTGTCTCTCAGACGCATTGAATGCAGGAGCCAGGGATGGGCAGAGGCCATGGCCACCAGACGCACAGTGTTGCCTCCAACTTCCATCACTTGTTGCTGCTCCAAGAGGTCCTAGAAAAAGAGACACAGGGTCTGCCTGGGAAAAAGGCATGGTTTTCACTAGGTAGGTGATGTGTGGATGGCAGCGAGTGTCAAGTATTCTCAGCAAGCAGCAAGCCCAGGTCCAAAGGGACAAGCCTGATCCTGCCCTGGAGCTACAAGCTGTATGGGCCTTTGTGGGCTCTCTCTGTACCTATTGCATTACTCATGACATAGCCTGCTGCCCGAGATCACAGAACTACTGCCAATGGATAGGACTCTCTGACTCTCCTGCCTCATGTGTCCTCCTGTGGGTCTTGACAGTCCAGCTCTACAAAGGCGGCCACTGTTTCAATACAATGACAAGACTGCTTGTGCTTAGGTCACATCTGCCTCCACTGTCCGCTTCTGTGCAGCAAGTGTCCCAGGAATCACCATCACTCCTTTTTCCTAGAAACCCTCAAGCCCAGGCCTTGCACCTTGGCTATGTAGCTCTGCCAGGGTGCTGAGGTCAGCAGAAAGTGCCTGGCTTGCAACCCTCTCGTGGTCAGCAGGCTTTTTCTCCACAGCCTGAGAATTTCTGAGGTCTCTCAGTTAGTTCCCAAAGTTACAATAAGTAAGGGTAAGAACACTTTAAACCATGCAAACAGTATCCCCTGTGCCAAGAGCTCCGCAGAAACACATGCCAGCTTCCACTATGGCTGGGTTTCCTGGAGTAGCCCTGGAGGATCTAGTCCCAGTCAGCTCCATGTCCTACACAAAAGATCCCAGATGGCAGACTCCACATCAGACCACTGTCTGCATTCTATTCCCAGAAGCTGCTTACAGAGACTAGAATGACATTCTTTAGATCCAAAGGACCAAACAAGTGATGGGAAGTCCAGGGGGTATGGGATGCCTGTGAGCTGGGGGAACAGAAGAGTCAAGGGGGATGTGGCCTATCCCCAGTAGGGCTAGCTGCTACAGGGCTCAGCCAGGTCCTGTGATGGAGTTAGGACTATGTCCTGACTTTTCAGTGAAAGGGAAACCCCACCACCACAGGCATGTGCTTCTGCTCGGCAACTGTCGGCCCTGAGCCCACCTGGACATAGTCTGAGAACGTCCTGGTCCGCTGGCCCGCTATCTTCTCCAAGGCAGGGAACCGTCTGCTTAGCTTCTCCCTGTCAACCCCGAAGCAGTCAGCAGCTACCACAGTTTGCAGGATCTCCAGGGATGCAGCCACATCCTCAGGGCTGTAGCCGGACTGTGCCATGTGGTGGGCGAACTCTTCTGGGCAGCAGGTGTGCAGCTGTGGATCCACTAGGCTGGTGAAGGAATCAGGGAGGCAGGATGGCCCCGCCTGGAGCTCTTCCAGAGGTGTGCCTGTGAACCCTGAGACCACGAGGAAAGCAAAATCAGCAAAAACCCCAGCAATCCCTTTGTGGGACCAACACATGTGGAATACTGAGGCAAGGTCTGCTCCAGCACCAGGTCACTGCTCCCCAAGGAGTCACGGCTCACCTTCTGGGGTCACACTGGGCCCTGGAAGTCAGACTCTTGGTGTGTGACTACGGCCGGCTGCAGGCCCACTGCAGCTGTACTGAGCTACCCCTTCCTAAAGCTCATGTTGTCCCCACCCCGTAACCCTGAGTACCGACGCCGGGGCCACGTCCATGCAGTCAGGTTTTCGCTCTATCCAGGAGAGCTCCTTTAGCTGAGACAACAACCTATAGGTTGGCATTGTATTTTTGCCTGCTTCAAACTTCAGAAAAACAGAGTTCTGACAGTGGATAAAAAGTGACAGTGACAGCTGGGTCTTTAATCCCAGCACTTGGGAGGCAGAGGCAGGCGGATCTTTTTGAGTTCGAGGCCAGCCTAGTCTACAGAGCAAGTTCCAGGATAAGCTCCAAAGCTACATAGAGAAACCCTGCCTCGAAAAACCAAAATAAATAAATAAAATTTAAAAAAAAAAAAAAAAGAAAAGGAGAAGTGACAGCGATAGCAAGCACCATCGGCCTTGACCATACAAAGGTCAGCTGGCTGCAAGGGCAGGGCCTTTCCACTCCCATTCTATGGCAGCATGGACAAAAGTTCAAGCTATCTAGCACTCCCTAGAGCTCCTCCACCACGAAGTGGGTGATGGCAATGGAGCTGGTGTCCCATCTTTCACAGCAGAGGGAGAGCAAAGGGATAAAGGACAAGATTCAACAGAGTCATCATAAACTACGGGACTCAAGGCTCTGGAGGTGTCACAAAGGAGATCAGCTAGAAAGCATGGACAGGCCCGATGAGGTGACTGCTAGCAACAGCAATGCCGCTCTCCATGTCTCCAGCACTGTGTGCCTGGCCAGGGGCCTCAGGTTTCCCCGGAGCTGAACTGTGGCAGGACACTCACTCACCAGTGGGCCCAAGCTGGGTGGGCGTAGGGGTGCTGCGCAGCCGGAACTTCACCTGGCAGGAATTGACCACGATGCTGTCATTGGGGTTCAGGTTGCGCGTACTGACCACTCCTGGCATTGTGTAGTAACCCCGCATCAGCAGGTACTTGGTGTGTGAGGCCTGATGGGCCTTTACTTCCACACCCTGGCGCTTGGCCCCTGAACCTTCATCCAAGTCTTCCTCCTCCTCGTCATCATCCAAGCCTGCATCTTTCCCCAAGCTGCGGAAGAGAAGACAACTAGGTGGCTGGACTCAGACCAAGTCCACCTGCTACACGGCCATCCTTGCCTTCACTGAGCGGCAACAGTTAGCCGTTACAGACACCACTCACTCCAGGTGCCCTCTCCCCACCACCACGTGTCTCTACTTGAGACAAATCTTTCTCTGTCACCATCCAAACCGCCCCATGAAGGTCCAGCTCAGCTCTGCCACAGTAAAGTACCTGGCTCACATTTCCTTCTCTGCAGCACTCCCCTAGCCCCTTGGAAAGTACCAGCAGGTAACTCACTGGACACTGCCCTGCCGATCCTAGTCACAAATCTGACAGATGCTGGCCCAGCAAGATCCCGGAACACCAGTCCCCTCTGCAAAGGTCCCCAAAGATACAAAGCAGCAAAAGTCATGTTTGCTAATGACAAAAATCTGATGGGGGCTGCAAAGATGGCTCAGTCAGTAAAGTGTTTGCCATGCGAGCATGGGGACCTGAGCTTGGATCCCTACCACCCCCACCAAAGGCTGGGGCGGGAGCATGTCTGTAATTCGAGTGCTGGGGAAGTGGATCGCTAGAGCTCACAGGACAGCCCCTCTAGCTGAGCTGAGGAGAAATTTGAGACTGTCTCAAAAAATGAGAAGAGTGGTAAAGGCACCCACTTCTGGCTTCTGCACCTGCATTCACATACACACACACACTCCCACAAGAACATGTATATATACCTACCATGTGCACACTCCCACGAGAACATGTATATATACCATGTGCACACTCCCACGAGAACATGTATATATACCATGTGCACACTCCCATGAGAACATGTATATATATACCATGTGCACACTCCCACGAGAACATGTATATATACCATGTGCACACTCCCACGAGAACATGTATATATACCATGTGCACACTCCCACGAGAACATGTATATATACCATGTGCACACTCCCACGAGAACATGTATATATACCATGTGCACACTCCCACGAGAACATGTATATATACCATGTGCACACTCCCACGAGAACATGTACATATACCATGTGCACACTCCCACATGATCATGTACATATACCATGTGCACACTCCCACAAGAACATGTATATATACCATGTGCACACTCCCACAAGAACATGTATATATACCATGTGCACACTCCCACGAGAACATGTATATATACCATGTGCACACTCCCACATGATCATGTATATATACCATGTGCACACTCCCACAAGAACATGTATATATACCATGTGCACACTCCCACAAGAACATGTATATATACCATGTGCACACTCCCACGAGAACATGTATATATACCATGTGCACACTCCCACATGATCATGTATATATACCATGTGCACACTCCCACGAGAACATGTATATATACCATGTGCACACTCCCACAAGAACATGTATATATACCATGTGCACACTCCCACGAGAACATGTATATATACCATGTGCACACTCCCACATGATCATGTATATATACCATGTGCACACTCCCACAAGAACATGTATATATACCATGTGCACACTCCCACGAGAACATGTATATATACCATGTGCACACTCCCACGAGAACATGTATATATACCATGTGCACACTCCCACGAGAACATGTATATATACCATGTGCACACTCCCACAAGAACATGTATATATACCATGTGCACACTCCCACGAGAACATGTATATATACCATGTGCACACTCCCACGAGAACATGTATATATACCATGTGCACACTCCCACGAGAACATGTATATATACCATGTGCACACTCCCACGAGAACATGTACATAGACCATATACTCAGACCAGATGACTGAGCAGATAACCCTGTCAGTACTACAACAATGAGAGGAAATGACCACTCCTAATGGCTCAAGAATCTGTGTGTCCCCAAACTGTGACAAGAGTCACATGCACATGCTGCTCTGGGCTCTGACCTCTTCATGACCTCACTCTCCACCATGGAGCTGTCCACCACCACAATCTGCTCTGGAATTCTGACATCCACAGAGAGGAGGCCCAGGGAGAAGAGAGCCAGAACTGTTACACAGTATCCTCCAGGGCTATCCAAAGAAAATGCCACCAGGTCACTTGGAGGGTCACTGCTATCCAGGTCCTTGAAGGAAAAATGATCAGGCTGGTCCAGTATGCTGGCGGCCCGGAGTCTGTCGTAGAACTGGAAGGATTCGGTGCAGATGGTGGTGGGAAATCGCCATGTGAAAAGCCTGTAGGCAAAGCAGGAAGGAGATGCTATTGAAGAGCTGCTGTTACAGCCTGTGCTGGCCTTGTGCCCCCCCAAGCACTCATGCCCACTGTGATGGGAAACAGTGCTGCAGACCAGTGTTGTGGGGGCATTTCTTCCCCACTCACCTTGTTCATCCAAGGTGGGGCCAGTTCATCTATGCCAAAGGCCTGGCAATGCCTCATGCCAACAGCTGGCAACCCAAGGAGGAGGAACCTCCTTTTGTGACAGTTGATAGGACACGTGTGTCCAATCTTAATGTCTGCAGACGTGGAGGCCAGTTCTCTGACAAAAGCCCAGAGATCAGGGACCCAAGAAGTGTACCCTACTTGCCGACCACACTCGTATCTTCTGCTGCCTCACCCTCCCCATGTGCAAAGGAGCCCAAGCTCCTCAGGGTGAGGACCTAGGAGACGGAAGGGCCTGGAATGGGGAGAAGCCAAAAGGACTAGTGGTGGAATCATCTAATGTCCAAATGTAGCCCCCGCTGACTGGAGGCTGGCATGACGTGCCTGGATGAGGGGCTTCCCCACCCTGCAATCAGAGGCTGGTGGTGCAGAGAGGTTCTGGGGCACCCTGAGCTGCCTGGGGGAGGGATAAGGCTAGCCCACTAGGCAGCTGCCTTGCTCCCGGGATTGCTCACACAACTTGGAACGAACTTTCCTCCACTTGCTTCACGGCAGCACTACCGCATAGGAGATAGGCAGAGAGAACCCTCCTGGACCAAGCCCTCTGCTCTTGAGGACACTCACTTGTAGTATGATTGGGAGAGCTGGTAGGACATGGGCACGAAGGGCACAGCACGGTTCTTCTTGGGACCCTGGGAATGGCTGACTCGGCGCCGGTTGACCAGGCTCCTCTTTTGGCATTCCATGAAGGCCCGCACTAGTACAGGCTCCCGGAACTCCCGGTAGAGACGGAAGATCTGTAATAGCACATGGCAGGGTGAGGTGCCTGGCCAGAAGGGGAGCCAGCCATAGCAGCATAGAAACTGCAAGGAGCCACTCACAGGAACCCTGGCTCAGCTGACCAGCCTGAATGCCTCCAAGAGGCTCTCAGGCTGTTGGATCGTACTGACCCTGGGATTTCCTAGTGACAGCGCAGAGCATGACAGCTAAGTGACACTCCGAAGCCTTGCTGTGAGGCAGGAGTGAGACCAAGAGAGGAGTAACTTCACTGCTGAGGGGCCAGGTGGTCACTGGGGTGTGGGCCGCGAGGAGCAGTCTCTTGGAAGAGAGCACCTGAGTGTCACACAACCCTGGTTTCTCCAGGCAGTCTGCCTGACAGGTCTGGGTGTGCACAGTCCGACCCCAGGGGGAGACTGTCTGGGGCAGAGAGAACGAGGCTGCAATGCTTTTCACCTTTCCTCCCTACAGAAGTGCAGAAGAAGCTGCAGCCAGCACGGGGGCTTGGCCGTCTACGATTCTGCTCTTGAGAACTTGCTGGGTACATCCTCCAGACACCTGCTGCTGTGTGCCAGATCAAGACAGCAGGGTCACCACTTGGATCCTGAGAGCCTAGGCTGCCGCAGGAAAGTATCCTTGTAGCATGCTTGCAGTGTCTGCCCATTCCTTCTGCCTTCTGAGAACCTAGACTGCGGGGAACCTAAGGGGTACTGTATGAGCCTTGGGTGTCACTGATGGCCCTGATGTCCTCAGTGCTAGCTCCTGAGAGCCACAGAAGCACCCTGCCTGCTCTGGGGGATGGGTGCTTAGGTGGTCTTTCTTAGACACTTTCCATCTGAGCCTAGATGTCCCTAGAGATGGAAGCGGAAGTGGAAGAGCAGCTGGTGGCTGCTTACTTTCTTCTCTGGGGCTGAGGAAGCAAGCAGGATGCTGAGGGCTCACAGGCCTGGGCTCCCTGTTGAGCATGAGACATATCTTTGGCTTTCTTTTTAAATAAGCATGAGCCCAACAAAGAACTGGTATGGCCATGGCTGAGATCTTGGGATTTCTACCTCACTGTATACTCTACTGTAGTTCAGGCTTACACAGGGCTTCATGTTCTCCAGCTGCAGAATGCTCACGAGGCCAAGGGACAGGTGTTACCAATAACCAGGTTCTCATTTGGAACCATGCAGAAGGCCAAAGAGAGTTAAGTGTTGCCAGAAAACAAGTGAGTGTTTGTTTGCTGGCACTCTCAGATATGGGGTCCTGGGTGTCCTTGTGGGAAGAAACTATACCAGGTGACTTAAGAGCAGGACAGATCTAATGACACTTAGGGATTTGTGGAGGCACATCCATTCCTGCTCAATGTCCAGGGCCAAGGTAGTTCTCTGAGGCAAGATATCAAAAGCATCTTCCTGTCAGGCATGGTGGTGCGTACTTTTAATCCTAGCACTTGAGAGACAGACCTTTGTGAATTCAAGGCTGGCCTATCTACACAGCGAGTTCTAGACCAGCCAGGGCTACATAGTGAGACCATCTCAGAAAAACAGGCCAGAGAGATGACATAGGTTAAGAGCATTGGCTGCTTTTCTAGAGGACCCAGGTTCAATTCCCAGCACCCACATGATAGCTAATAACTGTCTGCAAATCCAATTCTAGGGGAAAAGACTCACTCTTTTGGCCTCTGTGAGCAACACACTCCATGTGATTCACAGATAGACATGCTGGTAAAACACCCACACACAAAAATAAAAATAAGTAAATCTTAAAAAATAGTAAGAAACAACAAAAACAAAAACTAAACATCTTTCTTCAGCAGTTCCACTGGAGCCCTATGGCACAGGCCTTAGGAGGAGGTGTCTGCAGCCCCAGCAAGACAATCACTAGCACAAGGGGGGCTGTGATGGCTAGTGTCATCAACTTTATGGAATCTAGAATCACCTGGTAGACCTCCAGGTATGCCCATGCGGGATTATATTGATTACAATAACTGAGGTAGGAAGACTGCCCACTATGGGAGGCACCATTGCCTGGCTGTGATGCATGCTGAAAAGTACCTGAGCAGCAAACTCAGCAAGCACTCATTCCTGTTTTTTGACTGTAGATGCAATGTGCCTCAAGCTCTTGCTTCCTTGACCTCTCTTGAGTTGCTTATTAGAATACTTAGAATACTTCATCACAGCAACAGGAAAAGACTAGGCAGTGGCTCAGCACCTGAGTCAGAACCAGAGACAGGGATGCCCAGGCTTATGGGGTCCCACCCCTCAGTAGCTTGGAGTTGGCATGCTAGAGTGCTTGTACAGCATGTAGGAAGCCTTAGGTTTGATTATAGCAGCAATAAATACACAAGAATGAAAGGCACTCAAGGTCCCCAAGACCCACAGCTGGGATGGCCAGAGTAAGCATCCACATAGCTCTGGTTCCCTAAGGCCCTAAGGGCCCTGTTGTGCTGAGGAGGCCAGCACCCACCTGGAAGGACTGGCAAGAGTTGGACTGGCTGTTAGAGAGGGACAGTGTGCTCTGGATCAGGTTCTGTAGCACCAGGAAGTGGATGTCCTCCACACTGAAACACAGTAAGTACCGAGACTGCAGGGGGCTGCTGGCCCACAGCAACCTCCTGAGAGGTAAGTGCACACACGAGAAATGCTTAGTTAAGACATTGCAATCCCAGAAGTGCTGTGAATGCTGACGCAGTCACAAAACCCAAGTAAAAGGCAGTTCTTAGACTTACTAATTGTTCATGTCTCACAACAACAACAAACTGTTCCCAGCCTATAATGTCTGATGTCTGCCTATAATCCCAGAGCTAGGAGGCTGAGATGGGAAAGCTGGCCCACAGAGCAGGTTTCAGGCCAGTGTGAGAAACAGAGTAAGGTACTGTCTCAACAAACAAAAGTATCTTCCCTTAGAGGGTAAGGGGCAATATGGTGTGTAACCAGCTTTTAAACCAGCTAGTAAAAGTAAGCTTTTTCTTTCCCTGACTCTAAATGAGAAAAAGGATCATTTTGTACTACTTTATAGTGCTAAAATCCAGATGAATATTTCTTTACAGGATGCTGGGGGGGGGGGAACCACCCAAAACACAACATTTTCTGTTGGGTTGAGCTCACTTAAGAGCAGGCGGGTGATATCTGAGGTTAGGCCGTGGCCAACTTCCTCTGTAAAGGGCCAGACCCCATGGGCTCTAGTAAAACCACTCAGCACAGGAAGGAAACAGTACAGACAGCACATCAAATGAACATGGCTTGTGTTCTAAAGTTATTCACAAAAGCAGGTGGCAGGCTGGATTTGGCCCTAGGTTCCCCATCGAGGCTGTAGCTGAGAAATGGAGCTTACCTATTAAGTTCATCCTCCTTCCTGACACGGTCCTTCTCATCTCCAATTGCCAACACTCGGTATCTGCATAGGAGGCAGAAGAGTATGCCAGTGGGGCAGGGTGGCCTTCCACCGAGCTGGCACTTGCTCATGGTGGCCATTCAATGCTGAAGGGCTGAACAAGCCGAACTCAGCACACACAGAAACCACACCGGGTTTCACCCATCAAACAAGTCCATTCTTATGACTTGAGGATTAGGAGAGTAAGGGTCCTCTTACAAAGCATGGTGGGAACACATGGATAGACAGGGACAGAGGGTGTAAAATTGTGGGTTCACTATGAGTAGAAGACAAGCAAAGTGAGGACCGTGGAAAAGAACGCAAAGAAATGGTCTGTGTATGTTTATGGGTGTGGGGTGCATCTGCTTATTTGTAGGTTGCAATACACATATGTGCAAGTGTATGTGTGGAGGTCAGAGGTTGACCTTGAGTATCTTCCTTAATCACTCTGCATTATTTGTTGAGGCAGGGTCTCTCACAGGAGCCTGCAGCTTGCTGATTAGCTAGTCTAGCTAGCCAGCTTGCTCAGGGATCCCGTCTCTGCCGCCTGTGCTGTGAGTATAGAAAGGCTGCCATGATCACCTGGCACTTATGTAGGTGCTGGAGGTCTGTCTGAACTCATGGAAACCAAACAGGAAGGTGCTATGAGGCTTAAGGCAGGAAGACAGATAGGCAGAGGGATGAAACTGATGGAAGGTTATGGTGAGGGTGAGGAATGAGTTTTAAGTGATTTATTGTGCTTACTGGTCTTAAATAATAATATACTACATATAACATTATGTATCTTATAAGTATATACCATTATCATATGTCAACAGGAAATGAGTAAACTGGACCTGATGCTGCACACCTGTACTACAGTATCAGGGAGGATGAGGCAAGAGAATATGAATTCAAGGCCAGCCTGGCTACATGTAAGACCCTGCCTCAAAAAAACAAAACAAAACAACAACAACAAAAAACAAACAAACAAACACAAACCACCAATTACAAATTGAGGAGGGTTTGCTCTGAGGTACAGCATTTGCCTTTTATGTATAAGGTCCTAGGTTTAATCTCCAGCACTATGGAAGTAAAAATAAATAAATCTTACAAATAAGCAACAATCTTGATGGCAGAAGAACAGAACATTTCCTATCTTTTCTGTGAATTTTATGCAATATCACTTTACATGAAATTGAAGTCAATATAAATTGAAGGAACTAACTGTTAAAACCTCAGGTTTAACCAAGTCATTCCTTTGGTTTTCAGAAAAGTAAAGTAAAACCTCAACTCTGCAATGGTAAATTTTACCTAAATTTTATTGACAGAAAAAGTGCCTTTTCAGTAAATTCCACTTTCATCTTATGGGGAGGGCATGGAAGTCTCTTCCATCCTGCCTGGTCCACAGAGCACTTAAGGCCAAAGTCAATGTTATCGGCCACATCTGCAACTCACTTTTCCTCCAAGTGTTTAGAGCTCTGCTTTTACATCCTTAAAACTGTCTTCATTTAGGATTACAAGCAGCCTCTTGTTTGAATGCACATGTGTAGGAACATAAGCCACAAGCATGGGCACAGACACTGAGATACCATCAAGAGTGAGCATAAACTGCACATCCACGCATGGAAATTATAGACAGTGCTTTGCTGCCAAATCCAGAAAACAAAATCCAGAAAACAGCTATGGCTGGGTGTGGTGACTCGTGCCCATAATCCTAAGGACCAAGAGGCTGAGGCAGGAGGAACGCTCAGACTTAGGGACTAGCCTGGACTACATAGATCTGTCCCACCACACACAAAAAAGGGCATTACCATGGAGGTCTCAAAGAGTGGACACTATATTCACTACTAAATGAACCTTGTAGTATGATTCCCAAATGAAACGCTGAGAGCTAAGACGAGAGGAGTGTGTCTCCCTCCATGAGGATGGAGGAGGAGGGATCCGTATCTGGATGCTGCTGTGGAAACAGGCCTGGTTCATGCCCCTTCAAACTAGTCTCATACTAGTATGTTCCTCCACACAAGTGGTGAGCCAAAAACCTAATCTGTTATGAGAGCCACTCGGCATAGGCCCTGGCCCTGCTTTGTGACCCTGGCCCAGGGACAGTGGCCTGTGCCTCCCTAGGACTGAAGCTGTGCAGGATGGATGCAGCTGTTCTGACACATGGCTGTAGCCCTGAGGCAGATCACTGGGGCCTAGAGCCACCCCCTTCCCTCTCCCTTCCCTCCTTCCATCTTATAGTCTCCTAATTAGTAAATCAACAAACTCAGCAAGAAGCACACACAACACAGAGCCTGGATTAGTTAGGTGGGCAGCAGGGACTCAGTGGGAGAAGAAACATAGGTACCAGGACGTGCAGGGCCTCAGGTTACCTGGCATCAGGTGGTCCTTGGAGGGTCAATGCAAGGCCAAGTACAGCCAGGCAGGCACTCACTGTCCAGCTTGCTAATCTCTGCTACCCACCTGCAGAGTGCAAGGCTCTGCCCACTCAGGACAAGACACCTACTTGGCAAAGAGCTCCTGCAGTGTGTTGGGGATCTCAAGATTGGGGTTCCTCAGGCCAGAGCTGAACTTTTCTTTCAGCTTCTCCACAAATTCTTTAAACTCCTTGGCACAAACCTGTAAGCAAGAGCTTAGCTGTTACACCTTCCCATGGGATGGAGGCTGTGCAAGCACCAAGGACACTGAGCAAACTCCTCTGGCAGCCATGGGGTCCAGTGACACGGACAGCTCTCATGCCTGCTCCCCACCTTCCCCAGGCAGAGGGGAGATGCAAACACGGCCTGCACTGTCCCCACCATGCACAGGGACAGGCTGGCTGCCAGGTACATGCTGCTCTATTACCTCTTTTCTCTCAGCTTGGTTTTCCCTGGCTGCCCTGTGTAAGCTGACTTCTCCAACTTCTCCAGCCCCTCATGCTCATGTGGCCCGCTGCCTCATGCAGACCTATCTGAGAAGTCTCTGCTCGGCCTCATACCTTTCCTAGAGCTCAGGCCCAGAGAAGCAGGGCTAAAAGCTTGGGATGCATGCAGTCACAGAAGACTGGCTTCCTCTCTGGACCTGTCACACCTGGCTGCAAACCTGGGCTGTCGCTGTGCTCCAAGGGGGTTGTACCCCTCCCTCTTACTGTGTCCACTCAGCTGCCCCCAGCTTCCCAGTTTCAGGCCAGAGTAGATACCTCTAAAAAGTTCACAGGGGCAGACACGCTTACTGACTGTTTAGTATCCAGTCTTTCTTGTTAGTTAGAGGTGTTCTGGTTTGGTGTGACTGGCCCCTTAGGATGAGCCAGTGTGCCAATCCATTCATGTCACCTCAGCCTCTGTATGAGGGTCCGCTGGGAGCTTCTGGAACTCTGTCTAGAGGTTCCATGTTCAAGATGGAGAGCTGAGCTCTGGTGATTACTCTATTACTCTCTATTCTTCCACGGCAGCGTGAACACAGCCCACTACACTGACTGCTTTGTTTATATGACAGGCAAGGTCTTCAGCCTCACGAGGCTGGATTTGCTTGGTGCATGCACTTCAGTATTCCTGGCCGTCTTAGACCCCTGTAGGCCCATGCCGTCCTTCCTCACTTGGAGAAGACTTGTCCCATGTGATGAAGGCCAGGGCATTCTCTTCCTGTTTAGGGGCAGACACACCCCTCCCTGGGCTTTCCTAACAGGTCTGACATGGGTATAGCAGGGTCTAAAATGGCTGACAGCAGGTCAACACTGAGCCAGGGCAGAAGTACCTGGGCCCGCACAGCTACCTCCTTCCTATCAGACACCATCTGGCCCACCTGCAATTTCTAAAGAGTGTTGCTTTATTTTCTCTCTCTCTCTCTCTCTCTCTCTCTCTCTCTCTCTCTCTCTCTCTCTCTCTCTCTCTCTCTCTCTTTCTTTCTTTCTCTGTCTCTCTCTCTCTCCCTCCCTCCTTCCTTCCTTTCTTTCTTTCTTTTTTTTTTTTTTCGAGACAGGGTTTCTCTGTGTAGCTTTGCGCCTTTCCTGGAACTCACTCTGTAGACCAGGCTAGAGTTGCTTTATTTTCTTAACAGGCCCAAGCTCAACAGCATTTGAAATTACCAAGTCATACACAGTCAACTTTAAAATGGAGGCCTGGAGTCAGGGCCAAGGGTTCTAAGCACGGCCAAGCTGACTGTGTTTGTAGGGTCCTGAGGGCTAGGCAGTTCCTCAATGCCTATCTTCAGAGTGCACCGGGCCCTGCCACTGCATGGGACTTACCTTTGGGTCTTCGTAGTTACCCTTTCGACTCATGAAATCTCCAACGAGTGCCTTATCCTGGTACACCTCTGCCAGGCAGACCCTGTGGGAAGGAAGGTCAGTGCTGTTCAAGTTGCTCCCCCCTCTGCTGGAAGGCTGGGAGCCGATGGCCAGCTCACGGAGAGCTATGATCTACCTAAGCACTGGTGGGACAACTAGCTTTGGGGAATGAGCACCCTGCAGTGAGCTGCACCCAATGCAAGTCAGGCTGGTCAAGGCTCACATTTCCATCTTGGCTTCTATCTTCCATGGGGAGACTGAGGACAACGGCATTCTCCCTCAGCCCTACCCCATCACAGGGATTTGGAGAGGACCAACAGAAGTGTGTGTGTGAATTTTAAACTACGGTACACCACCATCTGCTATCAGAGTTCCTGGCCGCAGCACTGCTGTCCCCCTGCCAGCCTGTCCCTTCCTGTGAGGGCAGTGGAACCTGGCTTGCCCAAAGGGAAGCAAAGGAGAAACAAGCCTGTCAAAGGCCCAGCCAGCCAGTCTGCCATCTCTGCTGTCAGGGAACAGAGAGGCCTGGGCTGCGAATGCTGTCCTTGGTTTTCATCACCCGACTTCCAGGTGAGCAAATGACCTCATCTCCAGTCCACAGGAAGACAGGACCCCAGGGCTGCTGACTCTGGAACCCCCTTTTTTCTTTGTCCCAGGCATGCTGGGAGCAGGGAGCCCAAGCCTCAGACCCTCTTCCCTGACAACTCTCTACCATTTTGACACACCTCTTGACATGTGGGCATTTTTCCTTCAGAGAATTCTTTCAGGTAGGAAACAAGAACATTCTATAAATAAGCAAAAGTGGCTTCATACAAGAAAGGCCCTAGGCATGCAATGTGGACATGGCCTGGCCGACTGTAGGTGACCAGCAGTGCAGAATCGCTGTGCCCTGGTTAACCTGAAACTGGTACAGTACAGGACCTTCTTCTGTCCCTGCCTTCCACCCCATCCAACTCTTGCACTGGTGGCATGTTGTGGGTACCTCCCAGCTCCACAGACTCTCTGGCCTTCCCTCCGTGGTCCCCTGTGGAGGAAGCTGTGGAAGAGCCTGAAGGCCTGTAAGGAGACAGTGGATCGGCCCTGTAGCCAAGAAGATGCTTTGTGATTCCTAAGTACCTGCTGTCCCCACAAGGCCTGGGCCTCACCCAGAAGGACTTGGGGACAACCAGTTCTGCCAAGGGGATACAGTGTTCTTTGGTCTGTGTTCTTTTCCCAAGAATGAGCTCTGTGAAGTTCTTAGGACTGCTTTGATCACAGCAGTGCCAGTCAGTCCCTGCCCTCCACGCATGGGGATATCAGGACAGATGCACAGTGAGCCTCACTCAGCGCCTGCTCCCAGAGGTGATCTGTAAGCTCATGTGCACAGCCCAGAACCACACCTGCTCTGGAAGGTCATGTCTGTTTCACCTGCAGACTGCAACAGCTGGACAGCCACTCTACTCACCACACTTTACCTGGATTCCACCCACACCCGAGTCTGAACACGACGGGTAAAGGGGAGAAAAGGAGCTAGGAGTGCTGGAATAAGGGCTGGAGCCATCCAGCTGCAAATGTGGCTTACTTGTAGTTCATAAAGGCCTGGGGATTCTTGACTATGTAGCGAGCTCTTCGTCCAACCGAGTGAGATGTCTTATCCAAAGACTCTTCAAAGGTAGCATGTAAAATGTCCCGCACAACCTGCCAGGTGACAAATGGTCCTTTCACCTAGTCCAAACACAGAGTGACAGTTAGTACCTGCAGAGCCCATATTCAGGACAGCTAACAGAAAGGATTGGGAATGAGTGTGTCCTAGGAGCCTGTTTCCCCAGGGAGGCTCAGAGCGTTCACCTCATGTTCGCCTACCTACATTGTACCAAGTGAGACCTGGGTACAGAAAAACAGGACAAGTCCTCAACATCGTATGGGATTGTACTTTCTGGCACACACTGAGGGAGGCCCCAGTATCAGGTAAGGTTAAGAGAATGGTAAATGTGCTTCGGGAGTTTTGCTTCTTTCTTTTGGTACTGAAGTAGGGTCCTCTCTGGGCAGTCAGGGCTGGCCTGGAACTCCTGACACCTAGGATCAAAGGTATGCATCACCTTGGGTAGGTAGAGAGTGTTAAACACTGGTACATTCTGTGTTCTCAGAGGCATTCTGTACCGTGCGCCTTATATCACATCATCTTCCAATACATATACTGGAAGAAACAGAATGAACTAAGATAGCAAACTCAGAACATGTCAGAAAATAATAATACACAGGAAAGGGTTAAAGACAGGTGATTTTCCTAACAATGCTAACAAGATGCCACCGAGTTCTAGAGAGGAGTGGGGGGCAGGTGATGGGGAGGGGAGGCATTCCTGACCACCAGTGCTGTAATAAAGAGCCATGTGAGAGGTAGCAGACAGAGTTCAGGATGGTACTGGGCACCTCTCCATTTTCCTTAGGGAAAAATAGAGAAGGAATTTAGGAAAGGGTGGGGTGCAAGCATTGGAGACAATGGATCAGAACAGGGATGGAAAAAGCAACACGGCCCTAACTGGCTTCTTCTGGTTGGTATGCTGGTGACCAGGACACAGATCAGCCGTAAGAACCACTCTATTTGTTGACATCACTGCCTGCAGTGGCCCTGACCCCGTCGGCATGGAGCTCATATCCTGGTGGCCTCTCTAAAGAGCATGGGTTTGCTCATGCCTTGTTGCTCGCCATGCCGGCAGGAAGCACAGAGCCAGGGGTCACGAGGTGCTGTGGGACTGTGAAACACAGGAACTCTGGCTGGGCTGTAGAACCTGTCACCAAGAGAAGCATGGAAGGGTCTGCTGAGTGAAAACAAGGCAGGGAAGATACACTGAGTGTGGAAGACAAATGTGCAGGGCCACGGGCAGGAAATGCCAAGTGTCTTTGCCATAGGGGTACAACTACTCTAGGGCCCAGGGGTACCAAAACTACAGAGCCAAGGTGGAAATCACGGTTCATGGTACTGAACACACCAAGCCACATCAGCAGACACACAGAAGGAAGGGGTGGGCAGCAGACAAGAGTGAAATGGCTTGACCTGCTCCACTGCAGCCAGGCAGACGTGCACACACGTCTAACTGAAGGCTGGGAGAATGTGCAGGCTGGCAGTGCAAGTACACAGGATTCTGGGAAATGCTTTTCTGGGCAGCTGCTGGGAGTGGTAATGAGTCCAGAGCCATAGCTCTCACAGCACAGCAAAGGGCTGCTCCCAGGTGCCGGAGGTGACGGCAAGTACCTTGGTATTGAGGACATTGCTGGCAATTCGGCAGAGCATTAGCAACCCATCCTCCTGCATGGACCAGGAGACACGCAGCCGGGTCATCATCCGGAGGGCATTCTGGTCAGCCTCATCTTGGTAGCGCAGCTTTTTGCTTTTGGCTTCCGGGTGCTCTCCTAGAAACACAAGGGGAGAGGAGAGGGACCTTCAGCAACTGGCTAGAGGCAGCTTTTCTTCCAGAGGGGAAGGGCCCCAACTGCACTGGCAAGAAGTGACCAAGCCTACCAGCTACTAGACAATGCCCAATTCCAAACAAGCAAACCAGGAAGGGCAGTTACCCATTTCTCTGGCTGAATGTCATGGGTTCAGGTTAGGCAGTATGAACATGGTCCTCACAGCCAGGGAAATGTGACAGTAGGCCTACGGCCATGGAATCCACTGGTTTTTATCATCCCGAAGCAGCCAGCCTGATAGAAAGATGGAGTGGTCTTTTGAAGACACAGCTAGAACAGGAGCCTGGAGGGTTGGGGCAGGGTTTTCCAGAAGTTTTGAGCCAGTGTCTAATATATGGTACGGTTTCTCCCATAACCAGGATCTATGGGTTCAGAAATCAAGGAGTAGACGGGGATAGTTCCACTCACTATCACTCTAGTGACCCACTAGGAAATTTTGGTTCCTCTTCCTGGGACCTTAAGTTTTGGTTCCAGAGTGGGGAGTGCTCCTGCCAGGAGCCAGAACAAACTTCCCGCTGAATGGGAGGCTCATCCTCCCCATTCACTGGCCACTCTGGACTTCTGATGCCAACAAGCCAAGAAAGGAGAACAGCGTTGATCTAGATTACCAAGGGGAAAGTGGACTGCCTCTCCACAATGGAGGTAAAATAGATTATGTCTGGAGTGCTGTGGTTCTCAATCTGTGGGCCATGACCCCTTCGGTAACCCTCTTATCTCCAAAAATATTTACATTACAATTCATAACAGTAGTAAAATTACAGCTAAATGAAGTAACAATGAAAATAATTTTATGGTTGGGGTCACCCTGACATGAGGAGCTGTATTAAGGGTCACACTAGGAAGGTTGAGAACCACAGCTTTAAGGCATCTTGGTGCTACCACGTCCTGTGGCTAAAGTCAATGGGAAACTACAACTGCCTGACCCAGGCAGGATGACCAAGGGCACAGACCCTTCAGGAATGAAGTGTGGGTCACTCCTCCAGGGAAAGAGCCAAGACCTGCTGAGCTGCTTGCTGAGGGTGGAGGAAACACAGAACTGGTAGTACAAGGAAGGTTGGCCCCTCTGCCTGATTGCTTTCATTTATTGAGGCCATTTCTTCTCCGGGATAAGAGCCTACTTCTTCAGGATTCCAGTGTATACTTTCTGAAGATGAGCTGAGACATCCAGCCTCATGGACTAAGCAACAACTGGATTCATTGGTAGACAGCCATTGTTGGACTAGCTGGACCACAGCCTGTAAGCCATTCTAATAAATCCCCTTTATACGCTCATTCCGTTCCTCTCATCATCTACCAATCTACGATCGCTCCACCGGGTTGCTAAGTCCTCTGAAGGTGCCTTATAGAGATGTTTCCAGAACATGTCCAAAGAGTAAGTGGGGTGACCAATAGCAGCCTCTGAGCCCCCCAGTATCTGTGTGCCTGTGACCTCAGGGTGCATGTAGATTCTTACACACTACAGGGATGGCAAGGCCTATGCTCTAGGGCTGTCTTGAAGACCAAAAACACAGTATAAAAACTTGTCCTGGGGTCAGCAAGGTAAAAATGGCTCAGCACGTAAAGTGGTTCGTAACAACCTGTATTTTAGAACCCTATATACATATACATATACATAGGTAAGTGCAAAACTATTAAAAGAACAGCACAAAGAGACCTCCTGCAAAGCCCACCTTGAGGCAGACCTTGACTGCCACTTGGTGGAGAAGCCCCTGAGAGCAACAGGAAAGCGTGCCTCTGGGTGTGCCCAGCATCTCTGCCTCCTGAAAGTGAGCCACTCTCTACCACACGCCCCTGCCATGAAGCTCTGCCTCATCAGCCCAGAAACAGACCATGGACCAAACCCCTCACACGGTGAGTCAATATATCCTTCCTCCTGGAAGTGGTTGGCACAGGTATTGTCAGTGACGACAATCACAACAGTACAGACGCCAGCTATGTAACAAGGAGCAGCTGACTGCACCATCACAGCCACACTGTGGGAGCGCTGGGTCAGGATCCACATACACACCAGCCACTGCACTTTCCCTTCGAGGAATACTGCTCTATATCCTGGTCTTTCATGTATCTGGAACAGGCTAAGTTGAGGGCTATGTCAAGTGATGGGATGTTTATTATGAATGCCAGCAACAAACCAATAAAGTAGGTTCCTGCTTAAGCACTTTTCTATGAAAAATCTGCAGCCATGGTTGATGTTAAAACATACGGCCTACTTAGGGAACAGTCCCCTCGGCGCTCACTTCCATTAGAAGTACAGTTCAGATGAAAAACAAGATGAGAAAGCGCCAAGGAGGGCTGTGCTAGTTCTGAAGGAACAGTGCAGGTTTAAATGATTCCCAGCTTCCTCCTAAATACTCTTCAACAGATGCTTGGCCAGATGAGCAGAGACAGACACTCAAAGGCAAACCAAGAGAGAAAGGATCTTGCTAGGAAGATTTTCCAGGTAGGATGAAATCAGAAGGTGGATAAAGAGAAAGGCTGGCAAAGCACACAGCCAGAGAAAACTGGAGAAATGGTTCATTCTTAGATGGGCTATGGACACAGCAAGTCAGGGCTACAGACTGGGGAAATGGACACTTTGCAGGATGCACCCAGGCCCTGTGGAGGCAATACTGCCATGGGCCATGGACATACAACGATAAGGTCACGAACACCCCCAGGTACCTCTCCTTCTTCGCTTGATCTTTCTGATGATAGGCTCCTTCTTCAGCCGCTTCCGCTTCTGGCTCTTCCCACCACGCACTTTACGGTTCCTGCCAGGGGTAGGTTCTCGGTCCAGTTCAAACTGTTCCTCCTTGTCAGCACAGAGCTCGGTATCAGCTCTCCCCTCTGTCCAGAGTGGCAAACGGCCACTGCCTAGAAATAATCAGAGGATACAATTGCTTGGCATAGCCCCTGTAGAGGCCACAGAGGTCAGCAGAATCCACGGTGGTGGTGGCTGGAACTAGCCTCATAGTTGGCACTGTTTAGTGTGGACGCTCAGCACACACACCTCCGGATCCAAGAGGCATTGGGCGCTTAGACAGGAACGTCTGGAGTCTTCCTGTGAGCCCATTCTCGGGGGTGTTGTTCTGAAAGGTAAGCACAGCACTGGGGTGAGCTGTGAACTTCCATGGGTCTCTACAGTCATTCAGTTCCTGCACGTGCCCTCCCTCCTGGAGGCATTATGCCACCAGACTTTCTGTGTGTCTCTAAAAAGGAGCACCCAAACCCATGACAGTGCAAGCCAGAAACCAATGGGAAAGCAAACTCTAGGCCAGTGTCCCCTCTTAGCAACAGTGATGATGGCTCCAGGTGCAGGGGTGGAGTGTCCCCAGGAGCCTACCTTTCTGGCTTTGTTGATAATGTAGCTGGTCCAGACCCAGTTGCGCTTCAGGTGTGCATAGAAGCTAGAATCCAGCCCAGCAGCTCCCAGCCCATCTCCGGGGACTAAGCCTTCATCCACAACTTCTCGGCTCCCCCTGAGACAAGGCAAATAGAAAAAGAGCCCTCCTTGTAAGTTAAGAGCCTGCATGTTGAGCGGGAGAACCTGTGTGTATGTGTGATAGTGTTCACTTTCCTGAGACAGTAATGAGCAGGCAGAAAGAAAGAGCTCGGAGGGCTATAAGGCTGGGAAGCTGTTAATTTTCAGAAATCAAGAAGTCTGATTCTCATGTGAAGTTGCCAGCTTCTAAATTCTGACATAAATTTCAGAAAAAGTTATGTTTAGAAACATGTCTAGTAGGGCCAGACATTGTCCATGGCAACCAAACTGCTGCCTCTGGCTTCCTGCCTAAGTTGTTAGCCAAGGCTAGGGCCACAAAGGTGGGTGTCACGGCCTTCAGGATGGTACGTACGTGGTGTACTCCAGCATGGCACACTTGCGCTCCAGGTTGTGCTTATCCATGGCGCTCTCCTGCTCCTTCCGCAAGCTGCCTTCTGGGTCACTGCCCTGATCAGGGCAGATCTTCTGTGCACAGGGGCAACGCACCACACCTGGACAACCAAAGCAGGGCTCAGTGACATGTTTCTGGCCAGCTGCTGGCAGCCAGAGGGAGAGTGAGCCATGGTCCCAGGTGAAGCCCTTCTCACAATGTTATGCAGAGAGAGGTAGGGAGAGAGCAGAGAGAAGAAGGTGAGAGCCACAGCAGGGACTTGTGAAGGTCTCTATTGGTGCAGTCTGTTAAGGACTGGAGGGAAGTAGCAACCAGAGAAAGCCTCTGCCTGGTTGGCTGTCATTCAGGCACTGGCTTGTTGGCCAGTGAGTACAGCAAACTGGGACGCTCAGGCAGCTTTTCTTGGCTAGAATGGTATCTGAGAGACTGTGCTCAGCTTCACTCTACTGACAGCTTTGGTTTAGAAGACAAGGAACAGAGAGGCTCAGGGAGACTGCAAAGACTTTGTACAGGGCTACTGTCCATTTGAGTGGACGTGTGACACTTAGGTCGTTCTTGTCATGTACATATTAAAGGTGCCCACCAATGTATTTGTTAAAAATGCCCTCTCTGAAAGTAAAAAAAGGACCATCATGGGGGTGAGCAATAGAGAGAACAAGCAGGGTACAAGTGGGGAAATGGTAAAAATGGGGGGGGGGGTTAACCAGGGCAGGGGAGGGGGATAAATATGGAAGGAGGGTATAATAAAAGTTGTCTGAAAGCCAGGCGGTGGTGGCGCGCGCCTTTAATCCCAGCACTCGGGAGGCAGAGCCAGGCGAATCTCTGTGAGTTCGAGGCCAGCCTGGGCTACCAAGTGAGTTCCAGGAGAGGCGCAAAGCTACACAGAGAAACCCTGTCTCGAAAAAACCAAAAAAAAAAAAAAAAAAAAAAAAAAAGTTGTCTGAAAAAGTTATAAGGAATTATCTAAGAACACCTACCATACATGTTCAGTCTGTATACATATACATACAGTTGAAATGAAAGAATCCTTTCTGGGCTGACAATGCTCCTTCCAAGAGCTATAGACTAACAAAAATCCCAACACCAGGTATGAGAAGCCCTCTTTTGAGGTGTTGGCCAGTGTTGTCCAAGAAACTACTAAAACATTTGAGGCTACTGATGTTGCCCTTGGTTACCTCTCAGAGGTGGAAGGTAAGCCCCTATGGCTGAAGACACCATGTACTTTGGACACAGGACCTAGAGGTCCTGAGCTAGATTTGATCTGAAAGCCTGCCCCGAGAACTAGCTTCCATGGTACCAAGAGGCATCATACAAACGTCCAGCTCTGATGCCTAGGAAGCCCATCAATGACCAGCTGGCACGATAACCCTAAGGGTGCAGCAGTGGCACACATGCCTTGGCAGTAACCAACAGCTCTCTATCTGGACTTACGGGAAACCATGCCTGGTACTGGAAACCTAGCTAACTATCCAGGGCTAGAAGTCATAGACCCTGGAGAAGAACCTACAAGCACTCCTTACTGACAGAATCCCTAACTACACTCTACCTCTCCATATATAATCACATATGAGTACAGTTCTCATTTCTCATCAAGGAGAATCTCTTTTAAACAGAGAACATTATTGCAAACTACAACCAACCCCAATCAGACCCACTGACAGCACAACCCCCCCACAGGCTCAGGGATCACTGTCGAAGAGGGAATAGAAAGACTAAGAGCCAGGAGAACAGGAGTTGGCTGGGAGATGAAGCCTCACCAACATGACTGCCTATAAAAGACCTGAACAAGGACGGCACCAATACCCACACTAACGTGGAGGGGGAGGAAAGCTTAGGAGGCCTCCACCCTAAGCAAACAACAACAGGCAACTAAGGAGTGCTGAGAGGAAGAGAAAGCGTCTTCCCGAAGGAGAGCACCCCAACTTGGTTATCCAATATGAATGATCAGCCTGAGAACACACACGTGACAGTAACATATAACCGAGCCCGTTATATTTATATACTCAGGAATGAATACACATGTGCACACACACATACACCCAAACAACAATTAAAGAAAAAGTAGTCATGAATTTGAGAAAGAGTAAGAGGTGGGGTACAAGAGAGAGGATGGAGGAAAGGGGGAAAAGATGTAATTATAATCTCAAAAAATAAAAGTATACAAAAATTACTAAATAAAATTTAAAAACAAACAACAAACCAAATGCCCTCCCTGGACGGGGCCTAGGAAGCAGCACTCTAACCTGCCATCCAGGTGACCTATGCGCACGCTGGATTTCAGACACCCCTACTTCACAGCACAACTGCATCCTATGACACAGTGCTTCTCCACATTATTTGGGGCAGAAGATCCTCAAATGTTTGCTGAGGAAAGGGACAATGGATGTCTCATTAATGACTGTAATAAGCCTGTGACATCTCTGCTCACCTAAGAGGGACAAAAAATGCAACTGGCAGGCCCGGGAAGCTGATGCAAATGACACACTGGTTCATAAAATTGTATACAGGCATAAGCTACAGGGGAATTAGAGTGCTTTAGAGACCCAGGAAGAGCTCCCTCACTTCTGAATCCCAAAGCATCACTGAAACAGACCAAAGTAAGATCTGCCTGGACGTCTTAAAGCTCCTGAGAGCGAGGGCACACTACAGTGTGGGCATTCGGTAACTCCACCAGCTAGTCCCTCGGTGTAAACAAAGCAGCGTCTCTCTCACGTGGAGAGAAAGCTCTGATGGTGACTGTGGGGCTTTGTAGTAGGAGCCCCCCCCCCCCCAAGCCAAGCCCCGGGCTGTTCTTGCCCATGTACACTGACAGGATGTCCACTTCAGAATGGCACTTTACAATACTCTGGAGATGTGCTAAAGAGATCGTGGGAGGAAACAGGATGGGGACAAAATGTGGACCAGGCTTTCTGGGAGATGTCACTTAGACAGCCATGACCAGCATAGAAGACAGACATTCAGGGATGAGACTGCTGAGCCCAGCACAGTCGACCCACACAAGTTTCCCACTTGGTCATCAGCACACAGGACTCCCTTTCTGATCTCCTTCTTCTACTCCTAACTCTCAGTCCATCCTCCAAAGGGCAGTGGGGTGTTTCCAAACACAATGTGTGTAAGCATTCCATGGTTTCTTTCTGCTCTCAACTGACCCTGCACTTCCTACAGAGCCCACCAGTCTGCTCCCAACCCTCTTCCACTCTCAGCTGCCATGCTCCCTCCTCCCTGACACACTCAAGGCACAAGCCACTTCCCCTGCCTGTGTCTTCTCCAGCCTCGGTGGCCTCAGGATACAGTGCTCAGCTCAGCAGTGGTCTCCTTAGGTGACTCTGAGCCCTGTGTGTCCTGACAGCTCTTATCACACTCTGGGTCTCTCTTGAGCTCCTCCTCCCTAGAACACAAGTGGCCTGAGGACAGGGAACTGATGACCTGGATGATGCTGCATAAATACCGACTGGGGCAGCTCTTGGGCAGATCAAATGCCTGGGCTTGGATGGGGCAGGGGCTTCCCATTTCAAGGCCCGACACAGTGCTTTACAAGGAGCCCCAGGGACACTCTGACTTAAGGAGTGGTCTGAATGACAATGGACTCCATGGCCCCCAGGCTCTCTTCTGGCTCTGCATCCATGATCACACCAAAGGGAAAAGAAGCAAGGGGCCCAGCAAGCCAGGATACCTAGTGGGGTGTTGAGGCAGATACACTGCAGGTCAAACCAGTAGCTTTCCACATCCTGCATAGAGTCCAAGACATAGAGACGTCTCTCGAAAGGCCGGCTGCTGTGGGCCAGGTTGTAATGTGGATCACAGATGGTGGTGTCGACAATGACTGCATTCTTCTTCAGGAAAACGAAGACCTGCAGGAGAGGCCCATCAGGAGACGAGGCACACAAGCATCAGCACCATGACGCCTGGGGTGGGTTGACAATCAGGCCCGCCTCACTGGGCTGGAAGGCACTACCTGGTCTTTATCCTGGAACTTCTCTGTGGGTCCAAACTGCAGCAGCCCCATGTAGCACAGGCGCTGTAGGTTCTCCACCACCGAGAAAACGTACCGCCTAGAAGAGAGGGCACCTGGTCCCTACCACACACTGCACAGAGCTCCGAGGCCAGAAGGGGTGAGCTGCTGCTCTTTCTCCTACCCAGTCAGTCCCCCAGGACACTGAGGTCTACAGTCACCTTGGGGCTTAATTTGGAAAGTAAACACAACAAGGGAACAGACCCAAACACTCCAGTAGCTGCAACTCTTTAGCAGTAACTTTTACTTATTAAAATCAAGTAATAAATGTACCAGCTCATGTCTTTGGTAAACAAACTACCGAGAATCTTGAGGCTGTGGAGCCTGGCAGGCCAAGCCTTTTCTCTTCCCAGGATTGAGTGAACATGAGACCCCACCTTCTGGGATTTATTCTCACCTCTTATACAGGAGCTGCTGTCGGATGTGCCTGGGGAGGAAGCGGATCAGTGTGTGCTTCTTCAGAGGGTCATTTAGAAAATCCTCCAGGTTGTCCACCTACAGAGGCATCTGCAGGTTCAGTTCAGCCACAAGGCTCCCGAGAAAGCACTTAACACTATGACCTCCCCATCTCCGGCTTGGGTCTCTGTATCTCCCCTCCCAGCTGACCCAGCACACAGTAGAGGGCAACAATACACGCTGGGCCTGCAAGGAGGCACACAGCTGCTAAAGCCCTTCCAGGAGGCAAGAGGAGCGCTCTCAGCAGGGAAGGATGACTGCTGATCCCGAGCACAGTGATTTTGCCTAAGGGGAAGTTTCTGGAGGTGTCCACTCACAC